>NC_133325.1:274850562-275037252 GCF_042186555.1 Aquarana catesbeiana
CCAGTTTTAGCAAATCTCCTCCTGTGCATGTTTGCAATAAAATTAATTTTAGAGTATTTTTCTTGAAAATATGCTTTAATAAACAGTTATGCAAATATTGTGCGACAAAAGAACTGCTAATGCCACTGTTATATTAACAAGTGCAACATTTTTTTAACCGCTTCAGCTCCAGAAGATTTTACCCCCTTCCTGACCAGAGCACTTTTTGCGATTCAATGACAATTGCGGTCGTGCGACGTGGCTCTCAAATAAAAATTGACGTCCTTTTTTTCCCCCACAAATAGAGCTTTCTTTTGGTGGTATTTGATCACCTCTGCGATTTTTATTTTTTGTGCTATAAAATAAATAAGAGCGACAATTTTGAAAAAAAAGCGCATTATTTTTTACATTTTGCTATAATAAATATCCCCCAAATATATATAAAACAACATTTTTTTTCCCGCAGTTTAGGCCGATCGTATTCTTCTACATTTTTTTTTTTACCAAAAATATCGCAATAAGCGTTTATTGATTGGTTTACGCAAAAGTTATAGCGTTTACAAAATAGGGGATAGTTTTATGGCATTTTTATTAATAAATTTTTTTTTTTTTTTTTACTAGTAATGGCGGCGATCAGCGATTTTTTATTGTGACTGCGACGTTATGGCGGACATGACAGGACATTTTTGGGACCATTGTCATTTATACAGCGATCATTGCGATTAAAAATGCGCTGATTACTTTGTAAATGACACTGGCAATGAAGGGGTTAACCACTAGGGGGCGGGGAGGGGTTAAGTATGTCCTAGGGGAGGGATTCTAACTGTAGGGGGATGGGCTGTGTGTGTCACTACACCGATCACTGCTCCCGATGACAGGGAGCTGTGATCAGTGACACTTGTCACTAAGCAGAACGGGGAGATGCTGTTTACATTAGTATCTCCCCGTTCGTCCTCTGTGAGGCGATCGCGGGTATCCCCGCGGTAATCGAGTCCGTGGGACCCGCGACCCGACTAACGGCACTCCCGGCCTGCGCGTGCACGCAATGGCATGGCGGGGAATTCAAATGGACCTACCTGTAAGTCCATTTGCCCAGCCGTGCCATTCTGCCGAAGTACATCGACGTGCGCCAGTCGTGAAGTGGTTAAATTGCCCCAGTAGAAAAGTGGATAACTAATGAAAAATGCAAGTTAGACTTACCGGTAACTTGTTTTCCAATGGGTTTGCAGGACAGCACCTGAGAGATCATGGCTCCTCCTCCCACAGGAAACACCTCCTCAATTAAGTCTTTAATTGGAGTCCTCCACGTTGCCCAGCTGCAACACATAAGCGACAGTTATATCACAGTATTACAGCAACAGCATAAAAAAGGGGGCGGGTTACTGCTGTCCTGAAAGCCTATTGGAAAACAAGTTACCGGTAAGTCTAACTTGCATTTTTCCAAAACGTCTTTCAGGACAGCACCCGAGAGGATAATCGAGACTTACTCCATTTAGGGTGGGACAACAGCCTGTAAGACTTTTCTTCCAAAAGCCTGGTCCCCAGCCGTCATGAGATCTAACCTATAATGACGGGCAAAGGTTGTAAGACTTGTCCAAGTAGCTGCCTTACAGATTCGTTCGGGGGTGGCGCCAGCTTTTTCTGCCCAACTCACCGCCGAAGCTCTTGTAGAATGAGCCCAGACATTCACTGGACTCTTGACCTGTAAGGGAATAGGCTTCTGAGATAGCCATTCTCAACCATCTGGCAATGGTTCCTCTGGAAGCTTGTCTTCCTTTTTTATTACCGGAAAATAAAACAAATAGAGCATCTGAACATCTAAAGTCTTTAGGTGTTTTCCAAGTAACTCAAGACTGCTCTTTTAACATCCAGGGTGTAGAATTCTTCCTTCTTACCCGATGGATTAGAACAAAAGGTAGGAAGTATTATCTCCTGAGTTCGATTCTGGACCGAAGCGACCTTCGGTAAAAAAAATTAGGATCCGTCTTCAGAACAATTCGGTCTGAAAAAAAATGGAAAAGCATGGCTCCCTAATTGAGAAGGCTTGTAGCTCACGGACTCTTCGAGCTGTTGTAACAGCCACTAAAAAAACTATTTTCAAAGTAACTAATTTCAGGGAGGCTAAATTAATGGGTTCAAAAGGTTCCCTGGTCAGGGCCTGTAGAACTACTGATAAGTCCCATGCTGGACAGCTTTTGATTACCACTGGTCTAGACCGGGTGAGAGCTTTGAAGAATCTAATCACTAAGGGTTCTGATGAAATGGATTTTTCCCAGAAATACCCCCAGCGCAGCAACTTGAACCTTGAGGGTACTGACCGCTAGGCCCTTGTCCGCTCCTTCTTGCAGAAATTCAAGAACAGAGGAAATTTGTTTTGGTGATCTGTCAGATGCTGTGCACCAGGAGTTGAAGACTTTCCAAAGTTTGGAATATATTGCTCTTGTAACCTTCTGCTGGATAGGAGGGTAGCCACCAATCTATCCGAGAAACCTTTTCTCTTCAAGAGCTGTTCCTCAGTAGCCAGGCCGTGAGTTTTAGCTTTGCTACTTCCTGGTGAAGCAGAGGACTTTGTAACAGAAGGTCTTTCCTTAACTGAAGGTGCCAATACGATTTTAGTTGCATCTGAAGAAGGGATGAAAACCAAGGCCTTTTGGGCCAGAAGGGAGTGATGAGGATCACTGTTGTATCCTCCTTCCTGATTTTTGCTATGACCCGAGCTGAAACGGGGGGGGGGGAAATGCGTAACAGAGGTGAAATTTCCAATTGTGCGCCAGAGCATCCACTCCTAGTGATGCCTTGTTCCTGTTCAGGGAGAAGAAACAAGACACTTGCGAGTTTCCCTGGGTCGCAAAGAGATCCACTCTGGGGCGCCCCCACTTGTTCACGATCAAATGGAAGACCTCTGGATTCAATTGCCACTCCGCTTCTAATACCTGGTTCCTGCTGAGGAAGTCCGCTACCCTGTTTAGGGTTCCCTTTAAGTGGACCGCGGACAAGGATAGAGTATGGAGCTCTGCCCAACTTAGAATGCTTCTTGCTAGGTTTTGCAGAACTCTGCTTCTGGTTCCCCCCTGTCTGTTTATGTAGGCCACCGCCGTGGTGTTGTCTGACAGGATCTGAGTATGCTGTCCCTGAACTTCTTTTGCAAAAGGTCAGTAAGGCTATCTCTATAGCTTTTAGTTTCCTCCAATTTGAGGAACTCAATGCATCTTTTGTGGACCACGAGCGATGGGCCCACCGACCGTTCATATGAGCCCTCCAACCCCAGGAACTGGCATCGGTTGTTAACCTTACCTAGGTTGGGAAGGACCATAACAGACCCTCTGAATATCTTGTCTGGTTCTTCCACCACCAAAGACTCCTTTTCACCGATGTAGGGATCTTCACTAGTGAATCTAGTGAATCCTGTTGGTGACTCCAGGTTTTTAACAGGAAACTTTGCAGAGGTCTGAAATGGAGCTTTGCCCACTGGACGGCCGGTATGGAAGAGGTCAGGATTCCTAGTGCTGACATGACCTTCCTGATGGACAGAATCTGATTGGACTGTAGCAGTGACACCACTTGTACCAACTTTTTCTGTTTTTCCTCTGGAAGAAACATTTTTTGATCCAAAGAGTTGATACGGAAACCCAGGAATAACACTTCCGGTGAGGGAATCAGATTCGATTTTTGAAGGTTTAAGATCCACCCAATGGACTCTAGGTGAACACGGGCTCTGAGCAAGTTTTCTTGAAGACCTCCTCTGGTTTGTGCAAAAAACAGATCGTCCAGATAAGGAAAAACTGATATTCTCTCTAGACGCAGAGGCGCCAATGCTTCGGCCATTATTTTCGTGAAGACCCTTGGGGATGATGACAGACCAAACGGGAGTGCTCTGAATTACAGATGTACCACCTTCTTCCGTTCTTTCAGTGCTAACCTCAGATATTTCTGCGACCTGGCGGCAATAGGAATGAGGAGGTAGGCATCTTGTAAATCTATTGATGCCATGTAACAAACTTGATACAGGAGGTTTCTTACTGAAAATATGGAATCCATCCGAAACCTTCTGTACTCTGATTTGTTCAGCATTTTGAGATTCAGGATGAGGCAGAACTTTCCTGAACGAGGAATACATGTGAGTAGAAACCCTGGAAGAACTCCCCTGTTGGGACAGGAACAATGACTTTCTGGGTTTTCAGTTCCTGAATTAGGGACTTCATGGCGAAAGCCTTGATCGGATCCCTTGGGATGTTTGTCATCCAGAATCTTTTTGGGAGGTTCTTCTGTGAACTCTATCACATACCCCTGGGAGAGCATATTTACAATAAACTGGTTTGAAGTGATGGCTCTCCACTGATGAAGAAACTCTTGGAGTCTTCCCCCGACCTTGAGGGAGTCATTGCGATTTTCCAGAGGTCGCAGGAGGATTGAAGAGCACTCCACTCCTACCTTTGGTGGGCTTCTGAGAAGACCATGGCTTCTTCTTGCCCTGTGTTTTTTCCTGCTGCCCTTTTTGGGGCCGAAAAAAACGCTTACAGGTTTGCACCGGTTTCTTCTTGACCGGAAACGACTTATCTGACGTACGGTCAAGAATGGACTCTAGCTCCGAACCAAATAACAGATCACCTCCAAAAAGGAATACCACACAGTCTATTTTTAGATGCAGCATCCCCTGGCCAAGTCTTCAGCCATAAGGCCCTCCTGGCAGAGTTAGTTAAAGCTGCTGACCTGGCTGACATGCAGATAGACTCAGCCGACGCATCCGCAATATATGATACTGCTTCAGACAGAGTTGTAAAGTAGTCTAGAATCTCCTGTTTTGAGGAATCTGCTGTAACATGGGCCTTCAGCTGGTTAACCCAGTGATCTAAATTCCTTGCAACACAGGTTGTTGCCATTGCCGGTTTTAGATTGTTCATCACCGATTGCCAGGTTCTTTTAAGAAGCAGGTCCATCCTTTTATCCATGGGCTCCTTCAAAGTGCCCATATCCTCAAAGGCGAGGTCCATAGACTTTGAGACCTGAGAAAAGGCAGAGTCCAATTTTGGAACCTTGTTCCATACAGAATCAGGATTTTCCTCAAATGGAAATCTTTTCTTGTGAGCCCGGGAAAAGAATGGCTTTTTCTCAGGTTCCAGCCACTCTTTTTTAATCATATCAGTGATAAACTGAATAGACTGGAAAAGAACGGCCTTTTGAATCTCCTAAACCAGCATACATGCTGTCATGCAGGGAGAGTTCCTTCTTTTCCTCTTCTATCCCCAAAGTGGCATGGATTACTTTCAGGAATCCTCCAACCTCTTCTAGCGAGATTTTGTACTTAGAAGCAGCATTTGTTTCATTTCCTTCCTCTTCAGCATCTGTTTCATCTGGAGCGAGGAAAACAGACCCTTGGGAAGTGTCCTGTGATATCGGACCCCCTAAAATTATTTGAGAGCCGCCTTGGGGTTCCGAAGATGGCTGCGGAACCGAAGGATCTCTTGAGGGACCTGGTTCCTCACTTAGGTTTGACCTAAAAGCTTGAAAGGTGGCCCGGAGCTCATCCTTTATGGTTGTAACCAAATCGCCACACATGGATGGAGACTCCTCCCTTACTAGATTTGCAATGCAATCTGCACAAAGCGTTTTGGTCCAAACATCGCTTAATTTCTCTTTGCAGACAGGGCACCTTTTCTTGACTGGTTGGGCAGAACTTTTGGCCTGGACAAACAGAAAAGAGACAAGGAACCATGCTTAAAGGCTGCTACACAGCACAGATAAGACACCCAGGTGCACTAGGGAAGAGAACATCTTACTTCCATGTGCCCAGCAAGCGACCACCACCACCAAAAATCCCCTGTTGCTGGGCAGATATGCTAACACTAGTCACTGCAACATACATTCCCAGGGAGATAGGGAGATGGGGGGGGGGGGGGGTGGAGGTGAGTAACCCCCCACAGGAGAAAACGGCCCAGAGTAATATAGGACACAGTCCCTTACCTTAGCCTTGCTGGCGCCTTGGCTTGTCCCCTTATCCGCTGCATCGCTACCCATAGCTGCCTGCGGACGCGTGGTGAAACGAACGGTTCCAGAATCTAAAACGCCGCTGCGCTGACCTGGAACCGGAATTAAGGCACCAGGTGACCCTGCCCTCTCCCTCTGCGGCCGGAAATGACGCGCGCGCGCCGACCCGGAAGTGCTGCTTCTTCCCATACAGGACGTGGCTGAGGAGCTCCTCTGCCATCAGAAACATGGCGGCCGCCACCGCTTGTTCTGCAAATGCAGCCAGCAGGGAATGGAGGCAACCGCCTGTCTGGCAAAAATGGAAGCAGCACTCCCAGGCGTACAGGCTCTCCCCAAGCACGGAAGAGGGAGAGGGAGCCCATGGGACCTTCCATCTGGGAGGCAAGTGGGAGGATCACTCTCCTAGCAAAAAAAGACCTAACAGGTGAGAACCAGTGTCTCCCAGGAAAGCCCTGGGAGATCATGGCTCCCACCAGAGGTGTTCCTCCAGCTGGAGGAAACACAAAAAACTGACGAGGCAACGTGGAGGACTACGATTAAAGACTTAATTGAGGAGGTGTTTTTCCTGTGGGAGGAGGAGCCATGATCTCTCGGGTGCTGTCCTGAAAGAGGTTTTGGAAATGAATGCTTTGCACAAGTGTACTTTCATATACATTTTATATTTAGGCTCCTTTCACATCTAGGCGTTGCTATTTTACAGGCGGTTTCCGGCGTTTTTGTAGCGTTTTGAAGTTTAAAAGGTCCCCAATGTAAAAGAATTAAAACGTCTGTAATCTGCCAAAAAATTCAAGTTAGACTTACCGGTAACTTGTTTTCCAGGAGTCTTTCAGGACAGCACATGAGAGTGGCTCCACCCACTAGGAAACACAAACTCCACCACATTTTAAAAGGAGGCTTCTCTCCACAGCTCATCAGTTGTAGTAGAGTACCTCTGGCCCCAGCTCGAACACCTAATCATAATACGGAATACGGTTAATTGACAGCACATATGTACATATATATCATGAAGGGCGGGTAGTTTGCTGTCCTGAAAGACTCCTGGAACACAAGTTATCGGTAAGTCTAACTTGAATTTTCCCTTATCGTCTTTAAGGACAGCACATGAGAGGATAATCGAGACTTACCAACTAGGGAGGGACAACAGCCTGCAGGACCTTTCTGCCAAATGCCTGATCACCAGCTGATAGAAGATCCAATCTGTAGTGACGGACAAACGTAAGATAACTTGACCACGTAGCCGCCTTACAAATTTAGTCTGGGGTGGCACCAGCTCTTTCTGCCCATGTAGTGGTTAGAGCTCTAGTAGAGTGTGCTCGAACTCCCTGAGGAGGAGACAAACCCAACTGGACATAAGCTTCTGAAATAGCTATTCTTAACCATCTGGCAATTGATCCCTTTGAAGCTTGCCTTCCTTTTCTGTTGCCAGAATACAAAACAAAGAGTCCGAAGACCTGAAGACCTGAAGTCCCTTGTTTTTTTTAAGTAATGTAATAAAGTTCTTCTTACATCTAACTTATGAAATAATTCTTCCTTACTTCCTGAAGGATCTGAACAAAAAGTTGGCAGGATGATTTCCTGCGACCTGTTATGGACTGATGCCACTTTTGGTAAAAACCCTGGATCTGTTCTAAGCACAATCCTCTCTGGGTAAATCAACATAAAGGGCTCTTTAACTGAAAGAGCATGAAGTTCTCCAATTCTTCTCGCAGACGTAACTGCCACTAAGAATACCGTCTTCAGAGTTAAATTCTTTAAAGAGATTGACTGCAATGGTTCAAAAGGATCTTTTGTGAGTACTTGTAAGATCACTGTCAAATCCCATCTTGGAAAGTGTTTAGTGGGAACTGGTGTGGATCTGGTAAGTGACCTGAAAAATCTTGTGACCAACGGAACTCAGGAAATAGGTTGCTCCAGGTATACTCCTAGGGCAGCCACTTGTACTTTAAGAGTGCTAATTGCCAGCCCTTTGTCTACCCCATTCTGCAAGAAATTCCAGGAACCGACACAATGTCTTCTAAATTTCGGTTTGCCGAGCAACACCAAGAGTTGTAGATTTTCCAAACTTTAGCGTAGATATCTCTAGTCACCTTCTTTCTACTAGCAAGCAAAGTGGATACTAGAGGCTCTGACAAACCTTTGCTTTTTAACAACTGCTCCTCAGATACCAAGCAGTGAGACTTAGTCTTGCTATATCCGGATGATATACTGGACCATGCAGTAGTAAGTCCTGTCTGAGGGGGGAGTTGCCAGAATAGCTGACTGACATTAGTAGAATGGAGGAAAACCAGGCCCTTTTTGGCCAATACGGGGTGATCAAGATTACCGACACCTTCTCTTTTTGTATTTTTCTTCAATACCAAAGGAATTCGCTGAAAGGGGAGGGGGCATAACCCAGCTGAAACTTCCAAGGATGTGCCACGGCATCTATCCCTATCAATCCGTTGTCTCGGTGCAAAGAGAAGAACTGAGGGAGCTGAGCATTGTCTCTTGATGCGAATAGATCCACCCTGCGGGCATCCCCACGTCTGGGTGATTAGAGTGAATATTTCTGGATTCAGACTCCACTCTGCCTCCTGAATTTTTTGTCTGCTACTCCATTTAGCGTGCCCTTGAGATGTACTGACAGGGAAAGTAGATACCTCTCTGCCCATTCTAGGATCTCTGAAGATAGCAGTAGAAGCGAACCGCTCCTTGTGCCCCCTTGTTTGTTCAGGTATGCCACCGTGGTGGCGTTGTCTGACAGTATCTGCACATGGGACCCCTGAAGTTTTGGAGAGAAGTCAACCAAGGCTAGAGCGACTGCCTTTAATTCCCTCCAATTTGATGACCTTTCTGCTTCCACTGGGACAAAACTCCCTGAGCTATGTTTTAACCCCAGTGTGCTCCCCATCCGCAACTGCTGGCGTCTGTCGTTATCTTCTCTCTGTTGGGAAGGACCAGAGCAAACCTCTTGACAGCACTGCCTGATCTCTCCACCACCAAAGGGTCCTTTTTACCCTGTTGGGAAGTTTTACCTTTGAGTCTAAAGCTTCTGGACTGTGATCCCAGATCCTTAAGAGAAAATTCTGAAGGGGTCTGAACTGGAGTCTGGCCCATTGAATGGCCGGCATAGTTGAGGTCAAGGTTCCCAGTAATGACATAATCCTTCTGACTGATACCTCCAGGTTCGTCTGAAGGCTGGATACTGCATGCAATACCTTTACTTTCTTCTCTTCTGGAAGAAAGATCTTTTGATCTACTGAGTCTACCAGATACCCCAGAAATTGGACTCTTTGTGCTGGATTGAAATTTGATTTTTGGATGTTTACAATCCAACCTAAGGCCTCCAGATGATTGCAAGCCTTGATCAAATCCTCCTGTAACTTTTCCCTGGAAGGGGCAAAGAAAAGGAGGTCGTCCAGGTAAGGGACGACCGCAACCCCTTGCAGCCGGAGGGGGAGCTAGGGCTTCCGCCATAATTTTGGTAAATATTTGAGGGGCGGAAGACAGACCAAACGGGAGGGCCCTGAATTGAAGATGCAGAACCTCCCTCCCATATTTACTGCCAGCCTTAGGAATCTCTGAGACTGAGCGGCTATAGGTATATGCAGGTATGCATCCCTTAAGTCGATTGATGCCATAAAGCATCCCCTGACCAAGAGATTTCTTACCGAAAAGATAGAGTCCATGCGGAATCGCCTGTATTGGACTGACCTGTTCAACGGTTTTAAATTGAGGATGAGCCGAAAACTTCCTGACTGTTTCTTTATCAGAAGATATGGGAATAGAACCCCTGGTAAACCTCCTCCGGAGGTACCCGAACCACAACACCCTGTTTTATCAGATCCCCTAACAGGTTCTTCATGGCTAGGGCTTTTGTTGTGTCTTTTGGCAGACTTGTTACACAGTACCTCTCTGGAGGAAGGTCCAACAGCTCTATCTTGTATTCCTGGGCTATCAAGTCCAAAATAAAAGGGTTTTTTGTTATATTTGCCCAAAGAGGAAGGAATTTCTGAAGCCTTCCTCCCACAGGCATCACCAAGTCATTGTGTTTTATTGGCTGGCGTAGGAGGATTGAAAAGGACATTCCCTCTGCCTTTTCCTCTTTGTGCCGACCAATTCTTTTTTTCTTGGGGCCTGTTACCTTTTTCCTGATTTTTTTGAGGTCGAAAAAAAAAAAAAAACGCCTAACCGGCTGTTTTTTCTTTTTTATAGGAAAGGATTTCTTCTTATCAGCTGTTCTATCTAAACTAGACTCTAGCTCAGGACCAAATAACAGATCTCCCAAAAACAGAACTCCACATAATTTTTGGAAGCTGCATCCCCAGATCGGAATCGGATGACATCTAGTGCCTGTTGTACAGATCCCTGGCTGGGGTTGCAGCCATCCGCCCTTTTAGGTCTCCTATAACTAAGGGACCAACTTTTTCTGGTAAGAGGCAGCAGTTTTTGAAAGGTGGAGGTCCGTCTACGCACCCTATTCACTGCAGCAAGCTTTGTTCCAATATTCACTCAGCACTTGGGGACACTCATCACTCTACTTTGTATTTGTGCTAAAAAGCATGTACGGACTATAATCAATATTGTCTCTGTACAGCTATGGAATATCTCTGGGTCTGTTTATACTATATATTGAATATTATTTTTCCAGTTTTCCTGTGTTTTGGCACGGTTCTCATAGACACTTATTTGTCACACTGTTATATTTTGTCCTAGCGTTTTGAGGCATACACTCGTTGCCTGCACTAAGTCACATATTATTGATTTTTTTCTTTTTCCACGGACATAGAAAGCAATATCTGTGTTTTATAAATTTAATTTTTATTGTGGTACATTGATACACTGATTAGTACTGAAATATTTGCTCAGTGATTATTACTTATCCTCGTATTCTTTTTGAGGCTTTCTAGGCACTTGTTTGTTACAACTCTCAAATTTTTTTAGTGCGACTTTCTGAATTTTATTAGGTATCTGCACCCCCCTCCCCCCTGAAAGGTGCCAAATGTGACACCAGAGGGGGGGGTGGGGGGGAGGGTTCCGAAAAGCAGAAGTTCCATTTTTGTGTGGAACTCCGCTTTAAGACAAAGCTTCCTCCTAACGGACTCACCACAGGTACACAGGTAGAACAGCAGTTAACCCCCTGTGCCCCGACAGGCCCCAGCCACCAAGGGGGAAAAAACATTTGTGAGAGGGGCACCATAGTAACCAGGATAGTTTCTCCATACCCTCTTACCTGGGCCTTGCTGGTGCCTGCCCCACAATCCATAGTGGTGCTGCTTCAATCAGTGGCTTTTGCGAACGCCGGTTCCGGAGTCCAAAAACGCCGTTGCGGAATATAGGCACCAGGACCGGAGAGAGAGAGAGAGAGAGAGAGAGAGAGAGAGAGAGAGAGAGAGAGAGAGAGAGAGAGAGAGAGAGAGAGAGAGAGAGAGAGAGAGAGAGAGAGAGAGAGAGAGAGAGAGAGAGAGAGAGAGAGAGAGAGAGAGAGAGAGAGAGAGAGAGAGAGAGAGAGAGAGAGAGAGAGAGAGAGAGAGAGAGAGAGAGAGAGAGAGAGAGAGAGAGAGAGAGAGAGAGATAATTGAGCGTGATGTGTGGGGGTGGGCCCAAACACCCAGCCGATGGGATCTGGGCGGGCTGCTGTGTTAAATAGCTGCCGGGTCCCACCCACCCCAGATATTAAGCTCAATTCTGACAGCTCCTCTCTGTTACTTGTCAGTTTCACACACAGTTACGCTTGGCTCAGTGTGAAACCCGCCAGTGCCATCTGTCAGTGCCCGCCAACCAGTATCACCTGCCAGTGACAACCAGTGCCACGGCCAATCAATGCCACCTGCCAGTGCCAACTAGTGCCACCCGCCAATAGTGCCACACCAGTGCCACGTGTCAACTGCCAGTGCCATCTGTCAGTTACAAACAAGTGCCACCTGCCAGTGCCAACGAGTGCCATCTGTCAGTTGCAAACCAGTGCCACGTGCCAGCCAGTGCAACCTGCCAGTGCCATCAACCAGTGTCACCTACCAGTGCCATCTGTCAGTTTCAAACCAGTGCCACCTGCTTAAGCCAACCAGTGCCATCTGTTGCCAGCCTTACTCTTTCTGGCCAGCCCATAACCCTGATCTAACAGCGTTACATTGGAGTTATTGACTGGGTGCTCCGTTGTGAGTTAGGGGGCAAAAATTACTGGCCTTACCCCAGGAGCTGACAATCCATACCACTTTAAAAAAAAAAACTGGCTCCTAACTTTAACTGGCTCCTAGATTCAAAGCAAATTTGTCAAGCCCTGCCATAAGGCAACAGTAATAACCAAGTGGCTTGGGGAACAAAACACCAAAATTTTGAGTCCATGGCCAGGAAATTCCCCAGATCCCAATCACATTGAGAACTTGTAGTCAATCCTCTAGAGGCAGGAGAAAAAAAAAAAAAAAACCCCACAAATTCTGACAAATTCCAAGCATTGATTATGCAAGAATGGGCTGCCATCAGTCAGGTTATGGCTCAGAAGTTGGTTGACAGCATGCCAGGGCAAATCACAGCAGTCATGAAAAAGATGGGTCAACACTGCAAATATCAACTTGTTGCATAAACTGCACCACCACCCCACCCCCTCCCCAGCTTATAAATCTTTTTACATTAAAATATTGCCACTATATACCTTTTTGGCTGATCTGTATACCACAGTCAGTGATGAACTGCACAGTTTCTTCAGTGCTGAGAGTTCTGATAGGAGATTTCCACTACAGCCTGTATACACGCCCACATGTGTGATGTCAATATCATGTGACCTGCCTACCTCTGAGAAGTAATTAATCTCTCCAGCATAAAAGACAACTGAGCATGTGCAGGTTGGCTACCCTGCCTGTATTAGCTGGCCTTCACCAGATAGACAGTGCAGGAGAGGGAGGATCTGTACATACAGGATAAAACAGCTTTTTACACAAAGCAGAGGATTAACCCCTTAAATTCCACAATGAGTATAACAAGAATGCTATGCAGCATATACAGACTGATTTTACTGTTGTGGGTTTAGTAACACATTAAAAGGCGTTGTAAGTAGAGGTCGACCGATACGGGTTTTTCTCTGGCCGATGCCGATATTTAGAAATCATGGCGGCCAATATATGATGCCGATTTTTTAGGGCCGATATGTTAGGCCAATTCCCCCCCCCCCCCCCCCCCCCTTCATCTCCCTTTCACACCGGGGTGTTTTTCAGTCGCTTTTGGGCTAAAAATAGCGCCTGTAAAACAGCTCCCCTGCAGTCTCAGTGTGAAAGCCCGAGTGCTTTCACACTGAGGCGATGCGCTGGCAGGACGTTAAAAAAAGTCCTGCAAGCAGCATCTTTGGAGCGGTGTGTACCGCTTCCGCCAATTGCAATGAATGGGCACCGCTTCGAAGCACCTGCAAAGCGATTCGGCAGCGGCGCTACACGGGCGCATTTAACCCTTATAAGCGACCCACTAGCAGCCGAATAGCGCTGCTAAAATGACGGCCAACGCCTGCCCATTCTAGTGTGAATAAGCGATACAGAAAATTTCTTACATTTAAACATTTACTAAACAAAACAAACCTCCAATCAGTTCACTTGTATGTATAATTTAGACAAAAAAAAAAAAAAAAAACTATATCTTAAATATTAAATACACAAAAACAGGTAATCAAAACTTTTGGATGAAAAAAAAAAAAAAAAAAAAAAAAAAAAAAAAAAATGGGGTAACTTTACTGTTTTAGGTTCTTTTTTAATTCATTAGTGTATTTTTTCCAAAAAAATGTGTTTGAAAGACCGCTGTGCAAATACCGTGTGACATAAAATATTGCAACAACCGCTATTTTATTCCCTAGGGTCTCTGCTAAAAATATATATATAATGTTTGGGGTTCTAAGTGATTTTCTAGCAGAAAATACGGGATTTTTACTTGTAAGCAATAAGTGTCAGAAAGATTTAGTCTTTTAATGGTTAAACTGAGAACTCCTACACATGGAGTTCAGTCCATTGATAAGTATAAACATTATATCTCTTTGGTTCTTTTCTCAGACTTAGCAGGCTGCCCAGATAGGAGAAAAAAGTCTCCACAGGAAGACTTCAGGCAACTTACATCGACTTCTATTACTGAAGTTTTAAATCTGCTTTTTTTTTTTTTTTATCAGCACAATCGGCTGATGCCGATTAATAATAAAAAAAACAAAACAACAAAATATCGGCCGATATATCGGTTGACCTCTAGTTGTAAGCCCTCGTGGCATTTCACCTTAATGCGTTAAAATGAAAAACCTCTTGTGCTGCAACAGCCCCCCACAGCCCCCCCTTTTTCTTTCCAGCGACGAAGACGAGCACAGCAGCTTCAGCCACTGTCTCGGGTCCTCATTGGATAGAATAATAGGAGCAGGAGCCACTGGCTCCCGCTGCTGTCAATCAAATCCAGTGACCCGTGAGTCGGGGCAGTGTCAAGTTCTGCTGTCTGTGTCAATGAACTCAGCATCAGGACTCGGGAGCACACCCGCACAAGTGTCCCCATTAAAAGCGGCTCTCCGTGGGGGCACTGGAAGAGCAGGAGCACTACTGAGGGACCCCAGAAAAGGAGTATCGGGGCCGCTCTGTGCAAAACCCTTGCACAAGGCAGGGAAATACGACATGTTTATTATAAAAGAAAAAAAAAAAAAAACATTACTTTAATGTAATTGTTAATAAAAGCCTTTGACACTTATAAAATGCTAGTAATTATACTTCAGTAAACCATAGTGACATCTGACAAAAAGATCTAAAAACACTGAAGCAGCAGACTTTGTGAAAAATAATATTTGTGTCATCCTCAAAACTTTTGGCCACACCTGTAAGCCGTCTGCTTGTACAGGCAGGCAGTTACACACAGATAGGAAGAACCAATGAACTACCTAGAGTGCTCAACAGCCATCAGCTGCAAAGGCTATCGGTACTTCCAGTTCGTTCATCATTCATAGAACTTTGAATAAATGGCGGAGCCCCGCACAGCCACGTTCTTTTTAAATAGTGGCGGTGGCAAAAAGATCCTGGCTCACTGTCACGGGTGGGGGGGGGTAGCTGCATTAACATGTTACAGGTCCCACTGTGAAAACAGCAGGGGTCCAGTGCGTCCCTGTTCTCTGTTTCAGGACGAATCGGGGCTGAATTTTTGCCTTAATTTGACCCTGAAACGGAGCCAAAGACACACAAAACCTCTGTGTAATCCGCTCCGCAGCCTCCCCGGAGATATGTGAACCGGCTCCATAGAGAGCCGGTCACAATCTCCCATCATGCTAATTTGATGTGGGAAAACCCACATCCAATTCACACTAGTGTGAACCCAGCCTTAAAATGCTCTAAAGGGTCAACTTATCCTTTAAGCATGCTACAGTGGGCCAATTCACACTATGTGCGGTGACCGACATTTTACTGCACTGTAAAACACCAGTCACCACCAAGACAGACAGAAAATAATTATAGCAGTGCAGCACATCGCCCTGCTGTACTGTGACACAAAGTGTCATTTTTGCACACTTAAAAAAAAAAAAAAAAAAAGGGGGGGGGGGGGATTTTGTGTGATGCACCAAATCATACCCCATATCGGCCCCTGTTGGAATCAGAATGGAACATTTATGGGTTTTAATCTTCAGCAGTTCAGTGTAAAAGGGGCCTAAATCTGACAAGCTGATTGTGGCTGTCAGGTGGAAGTCATTGGGCAACTATACAGCCCACGCACCACCATGTACATTCTCCCCATTCTTTGGTCCTAAGTGATAAAAAAAGAAAGCATAGTGGAAAAGTAACTAGTGGAGTAGTTAACCCCCACATTAATAACAAGATTTAGAGCACCCGCATACAAAACACATGCACTGGGGCGCCTACATTTGAAAACACACACCACCAGCTACAGCAGTCAGAAAGGACAGCTGCCAGACAGGTAAATCACTGCCGTTTACTCTCTGGCAGATATCTGTTCACTGTGAACCGGCCCCTAAGGCACAATTCACTTTTGTGCGAATTGTCTGCTACTCTGGACCCCAAAGTTGCATGACAAGTCGCACCCATGTTTCCCATGGTACGTTCATATCCGTGCGACTTAAAGTCGCAGCGACTTTAAAGCAGTTCCCGCAATACTTTGGTCTGACTTTCATGAGGGCCACAGACTGCAATTTAAACCCTTAAAAGTTGCCTGAAAGTCGCACCCGCATGATAAACTTGAAACTTGAGTGCAACTTTGTAGAACAAAAAATTTTAAAATGGTCAGAGTCACAACAAAGTCACACTGTAAAGTCGCAACGGAAACTGCACAATATTTAGGCCGCACAAGTGTGAATAGACTTAATCTGACAAGTAGATTGTTGTTTATCAGGTGGAAGTGATCAGGAGACCATACAACCACCTGGTCCCTTCCACACACCCCCTCCCCCCCGTAGATTCACATGCCCCTCCTTTTTTTGTTCCATATGTGATAAAATAAATTTTAATGGAAAAAAAAAAAAAGGGAGGTTAAACTCAAGCACTTAAACTACCACTAGAGAGAAAAAAAAAATAAAATGTGGGTCCCCTACCACCACATACAAATGTAAACACATGCACTGGGGCACCTATGAATGAACATATGCGTTATGTGACAGACCTAGCCGGGAGAGAGACTTTTGGAGGGGACTGTCTTGCCGATCGATCGTGGGCCCTGGCATTTGGGGGAACGGTGCTCTTTGTGAGCTGTATGCCTGGGGACCCTTGAGGTGGTATTACTGTGGATTCGGGTCCTGGTCCCCCAGGACACACAGACTCTGGGGACCCTGGATTTGCCATATTGGAATAGTGACTGATTCATACCGTTGGGACTCCTACTGTTAAATGCTAATGTCATCAATTCCAGCTACCTGTCTGTTGTCTGCCAAAATGCGTATTGTAAATAAGTCTCTAGCATGGGATCTAAGAGTCATTAGATCCCATTGTTGTTTGTGTTTAATTAACTCTGCTATTGTGAGAATGTTGATTGGATTTTCTGAACTACAGGACGGCCAGTCTAGCCTAAAGGTCGTGTCTGAGTCATCTAGGCTGTCTAAAGGGATTAGTTAATTAGCTCATGTTAATTAGGTTACAGGTGTATTGCTAGAGTAATATGAGTCGGAGGTATGCACCTCCACTTTTAGTGTATAAAAGAGCCTGTATATTGCAATAAAAGAGATTCCTGTTTGAACTTACATACAGCCTGCCTGGTATTTGTTCTGAGCTATCACAACTGGGTTAGAACGGCACATAGCTGAAGTTCTAAACCCGGAGCATTGGATGACCGAACCATCAGACGTTGCAATCTGATTCAATAGCTGCAGAGGAGTGTTGGGAGAGTGGAACCGAGCGAGCAAGGGGCTTGTTACATGTTACATATTGCCACATGCGCCAGTGTGAGAGAAATTATTCTAGTTTCATTAAGTATATATTTTTTTTTTAATGTAAAAAAAAAAAAAAAATCTTTTACAATCACTTCAGTAATCTTCAGACCTTAAATTATTATTTTTATTTTTTTTTTTTTTTATTTTTTTTTTTTTCAACGTGAAATGCAAAAGTAGCTGTCTGTGAAAGGGTTAAAAATCATAAAAACAAATGTCCCAGTTCACACAAAGTTCAGCCATGATAGGAAAGTGGCCCAATAACACACAAACTACAGCCATCTAAGAGTTGTCCAAGACACAAGTATAGGTCTTCTTTTCCATGGCGATCTACACAGCCACAGGAGGCTGACAGGTGGATTGCATCCCCACATCTACCCCACATGCAGAGCTGCGCCAGAAAGCTGCTAGGAGCGCCTTTGTAGCATGCGGTCCCCCGTCGGCCCTCTTCCCCTCCTGTCCATCCAAGGTGCCTGTATGTGACATCATCTGGGATAGACAGGAGGGGCCAGCGGGAAACTGCCTCTCCTTACTTTTCCAGTTGCTGCCTACCCTTACTATGCCCTGCTACAACCCCCCCCCAACCATCAAATGTGCCCTGCTGACCCTTGGTATCCCCCCCGTACACTGCTTATCTCAAGTTGGACCCAGAATCAAGCATCTCCTGCCGCTTCAGAAACTGCTCCAGCCACTCAGACCAGTTGCATGAGAAAGCCGTCAGAATAGGTAAGGGAAGTGACGTTCCGTCAGCTGCACATGCGTCCACCACTACCAGGTTTGCTAATCTGACAGAACATGGCAGCAGACGTCTTACTAAACCCAGCTATGTCTTGAATTTAACAGTAATTTTAGCAAAAAAAGTGAGCGTATATAAAGAAATATAGTATATTGACATATGTGATGCGGTTTGCATGTTTGATTTTGAAAGCCTAAAAGGTATAGTGCTGAGCAGTGCGTGGTGTACCAACATGGCCACCGCCACCTTCCTACTGCTGGTGTCCAGCTGCTTTCAAAACGTTACATCAAAACAGCATCACAGATGTCACCATATTTTATACACGCTCACTTTATGCTTAAATTCAAAACGTAGCTGGGTGTAGTAAGATGTCCGCTGCCACCTCCTTCTGACTGCAGGTGTTCTGTCAGATTAGCAAATCTGGTAGCGATGGACGCATGCGCAGCTGACGGAATGTCACATCCGTTACCTATTCCTATCAGAACGCTGAAGAAACGGTACCAGAGTAATGGCTGATCTCTTCAGCCATAATCCCAGTAAACCACTTGCAAACTGCAACAACATATATTGGTCAGCATTGGTTGAATAGGTACGTTTTAATAATTAATTATATCATGTAATGCTTTTTCTAAAAGGAACTGTTATATATAAAGTGCTCGCTGATCACACCAATGTCCAGTGAACATTATTTTAGGGCTTTCCTAAAATCTTAAACTTTCTGTCAAAGGTAAAGAGGCTGAGGAATCCTGATGTACACTAGAAAATGGCAGTGTGCACTCCTTTGTGCCTGATGGTGGAGATGTACAGCAGTGCTGGCCCAGCTCTCCCCTCACCATTGGAGGACTAGGAAGAGGTATGCTGTGCTGGACCATCACCCAGAAAGGCAGGAGAGCCTGCAATGTCAGCCGTACCCCCTGGGGACATGTCAGGTTTGTATGAGGACATTCCAGCATACATGACGTGCATAGAAGTGAGTACTCAGCCTGAGGATAGGGACACACAGGGGCTAAGTTACTAGCAGTGCCTAGCCCAGTCCCCACGAAGGCCTAACATGAGTCTAGGAGCCCGGCGCCCACTCCTCACCTGCCCATTGATCAGTATTCCGTTCGCCTGTAAGAGCACTCTGAGCGCCGCCATCGTGGTCTCTGTACAGCAAGTCTGACCTTTCCACTCAGAAGAGTGGGAGGAGTCTGCTACCAGGCGACCAATGAGACGCCTAGAAGAGGCCGCGCGTGCTTACCCTCCCACGTGGTGAAGTGTCCTTGTGCCTGTCAGCTGTGCGCTGAGGTGACCGGGAGGTGTGAGGGAAGGTGTTCCCGCCAGGTTGCTTTGTCATTCCCTCTGTGGTTCTGTAAAGTTCAGCTAGCTCCGGCCTCCCGTACAGAGTTCTGACACGGACTATGTGAGCATAAGGCATTGCAAGGAGGAGTTTATATGGTCAGTTCAGGTAGTCGTCTGAGGGAAAGGTAAAAGGGAAAGGTAATCCTCCTGTACACGGAGGCGGTGTGTGAGGAGTATGAGGCAAGTACCTTTACCTCAGTGCGGGATATAAGGGGCTGGCTGTACACTACTCTCCTTCTACATCACAAAGTACCTCAACAGTTCCTTTGTTTACAACATTTTGGAATGACTGAAGTTTATATAAATTAGAAGCACGTTGAAGAGTTTCTTCACTCTGAAAAATGTAAAAGTGACAAATACTGTAGCTGCTGGCTTTTAATAAAACGACACCTGTCCCAGGATCCAGTAGCGTTCACACCCAGGCCGGGTTAACTGCTAGCCTACCGCCCACCATCATATGACGGCCGGACGGTAAGCCTATTGTTCTGAGCGGACGTCATATGACGTCGCCCGTTTTAAACAGGGCATGTGCGCGATCGTGAGCGCGCAGCCCTGTACTGTCGGTGGCGGTGTGTCACCGAGACACCGCTCGTCACCGACAGGGGTGAACAGCCACTGCGCATGGCTGTTTACCACGTGATCGGCCGTGATGAAGTCACGGCCGATCACTAATGGTACATCCCGCATTGCACGGCGCATGCGCGCGATCGTGAGCGCGCTGCGCGTGCACGTCGGTGGCGGCGTGTTCCCCGGGAACACTGCTCGTCACCGACGATAGTTTACAGCCATTGGCCAGTACTGTGTACCATGTGATCGGCTGTGATCCATTCACAGCCGATCACTAAGTGTAAACAAAGACCTGTCACTAGCTGTTACTAGCCCTTCTCTCCTCACACACCGTTTCCAGTGTGAGGAGAGAAGAGCCAGGAGCAGTGAGTTACAGATCTTTGTATTTGTAGTGTCTGCACCAACACCACTTCTGTCCCATCGCCCCCCCCAATTGTCATCTGTCACCCAACAGTCACCCCATAAAAAGTGCACCTGTCACATAGAGACTGCCATTAGTGACCATCAGCGGTGCCCTGTCACCCACCAGTGACCGTGCCCTGTCACCCATCAGTGACCTGCCCTGTCACCCGTCACCCATCAGTGACCTGCCCTGTCACCCGTCACCCACCAGTGACCTGCCCTGTCACCCGTCACCCACCAGTGACCGTGCCCTGTCACCCGTCACCCACCAGTGACCATCAGCGGTGCACCCGTCACCCATCAGTGACGTCGCCTGTCAACAATCTGTGACTATCACCTGTCACCGTCCGTGGCCTGTCACCCATCAGTGACCGTGCCCTCTCACCCGTCACCCATCAGTGACTGTACCCTGTCACCCATCAGTGACCATCAGCGGTGCACCTGTCACCCATCAGTGACCGTCGCCTGTCAACTATCTGTGACCATCGCCCATCACACCATCACCTCTCAGTGAACGTCACCTGCCACCCATCGCACAGCCCATCAGTGACCGTCACCTGTCGCACAGCTACCCGCCACACAGCCATGTCCAAAAGAGGATATACAAGTGAGGAGGCGTTCCAGATCCTCTCTATGACTGATGAGAGCACCGGGGAGCTCTCATCAGAGTCCCATTCTGATTCCGAAACAAGTTCGGCATTTGAGTAGCAATGGTTCGGATGAAGAATGGGTCCCTGCTAAAAGGGCACGACACTCTGGAACCCAGGAAGCCGCCAGCAACCGGGATTATATTCCCAGTACCAGCTCTGCCGCCAGAAATAGGCCCCAGGAAGAAAGGCCCAGTACCAGTGCTGCCGCCAGCAATAGGCCCCAGGAACAAAGGCCCAGTACCAGTGCTGCCACCAGAGATGGGCCCCGCGCACAAATGCCCAGTACCAGTGCTGCCACCAGAGATAGGCCCCTCGCACAAATGCCCAGTACCAGTGCTGCCACATCACACCTGAGTTCCAGCACAGGAAATTCAACTCCCCCAACTACTGGAGTGTCACGTCCCCCAAGAGCCAGGGCCGCTACCTATATGCCAGATGGTCTTGCCAACCCAACATGGCTGCCTTCCAACTCGGGATCACCAAATATTCCCCCTTTCACAGCACAGCCAGGTGTGCAGGCCAACACCCAAAATTTTACAGAGATCAATTTTTTTCACCTGTTTTTGCCCGACACTTTGCTGCAGTTCATTGTGGACCAGACAAATTTGTATGCCCAGCAGTATATTGCCAGCAACCCCCAATCATCTTATGCCCGTCCGTTTGAGTGGAGAGATTCGAATATGGAGGAGTTCAAATTGTTTTTGGGCCTCACCCTAAATATGGGGCTTACAAAAAAAAATGAAGGACATACCTATTGGTCCACCCACCCCATCCACCATATGCCCATGTATTCTGCCGCTATGTCCAGGTCCCAATATGAGATGATTATGAGATTCTTTCATTTTAACGACAACACCCAGTGCCCTCCCCGCAATCATCCAAATTCCGATAAGCTGTGCAAGATTCGCCCACTAATAAATTCATTTTCCCAACGATTTGCAGAACTTTATGTCCCCGAGAAGAATATATGTGTGGATGAGTCCCTGGTACCATTTTCAGGCCGGCTAGGAATAAAACAGTATATTCCTACCAAAAAAGCCAAATATGGAGTCAAATTTTACAAGCTGTGTGAGAGAGCCACGGGATATCTATATGCATTCCGCATATATGAGGGAAGAGATTCCCAGCTCCAGCCCCCTGAGTGCCCGGCCTACATGGGCACAACTGGAAAAATTGTATGGGACCTGGCTTACCCACTTCTAAAAAAAGGCTATCATGTATACCTGGACAACTTTTATACCAGCCTGCCCCTTTTCAGACACCTTTATATTGAAAAAACCCTGGCCTGCGGAACTTCAAGAAAAAATAGGAAGGGCTTCCCACAATCCATTGTGAACAAAAGGCTGAAAAAGGGGGAAAGAGCAACACTGAGATGTAATGAAGTGCTGGCCTTGAGGTGGAAGGATAACAGGAACGTGCACATGATGTCCACCATTCATGATGACACTGCAGTTGTAGTTCAGCGAAGACGAGGTCCCATTGAAAAACCGACATGTGTCCAAGACTATAATCTCTACATGGGGGGGTGGATTTCAATGACCAAATGATTCAGCCCTATTTGTCAATAAGGAGGTCCCGATTCTGGTATAAGAAGGTAGCAATATATCTAATCCATTTGGCCATTTACAATTCCTACATAATCTACACAAAATCCACAGAAAGCCCCGCCTCCTTCCTAAAATTCATAGAAGAAGTAGTCACGTCCCTCATCTATCCACAAAGACCCCTCCCAGAATTACCTCGTTCTGATGCTGTTAGCCGACTTTATGAACGCCACTTCCTGTACAACATTCCACCATCGGAAGCAGGCTGAAGACGGCAAAAAAAATGTCGTGTGTGCAGCAGAAGAGGTTTTCGAAAAGATACAAGCTACCATTGTCCCCAGTGTCCCTCCCAACCTGGCCTTTGCATTGGTGAATGCTTCGAACTGTATCATACATCCCCAAGTTATTAGCCCATATTTTCCCCATTTTCGCTGATCATTTTCCATGCTTCCCCAAAATAACCATGCCACTGCCTTCAATGTGAACTGACCCTGGCCTGCTTTTTGACTATGCCTCTGCCTACCGTTTGGACTGCTTCCACATGAACTGACCCTGGCCTGTTTTGACTATGCCTCTGCCCACCGTTTGGACTGCTTGCTCGTGAACTGACCCTGGCCTGTTTTGTGATTACTCTTCTGCCTACCGCTTGGACTGCTTGCACGTTAACTGACCCTGGCTTGTTTTATGGACTATGCTTTTGCCTACCACTTGGACTGATCTGTTGCCCTGCTACTATAGTACACAGGGGTCTCACATATGTGAGGGGCTCCAGAATAGTTTTTCCGGATGGAGATAACAATTTTTTTTGTTTTCTCCCGGTTTTGTAATTTCCGGATTAGGGTCTGGAGTCCGGAGGCTTCATAGAGATTTGGGTGGGTCGAAGCCTCTACCCCTGTGCCCCTGTGCACAGGTCTTACCCGATTGCGGCCCTCAGCCTTCTGCTGACTTACTGCCATCATGCCTTTGCCTGCCGCATGAACGGACCACACATCTGCCTGCTACCTGGACTATGCAAATAATTCGCTGTAGCAAGAGGCAGTATGTTTATGAAGGGCTGGAGAGCGGTACAATAATGTGTGTCTGCAGGTAACAGTGTACCAGGACCAATATTATGGCTGTGCTGGCTGTCTCTGCCTGGACAATTCCTATGGACTGTGCTGTGCCGACTATAGACAATATTCCTGCCTGCTGCCTGGATAGTTATTGCTGTCGCTAAGCACATCCCTGACTGCTGCCTGGACCAGTGCTCTCTTCTGTGGACACTACTAAAAGCACAGGTAATACTTTTTTTTTAATCCTTTCCGCAATAGAATTTATTTTGGATTGTAATTCTTGGTATGTACATGCTATGTGTTAGAAATATGAAGGGCCTTCAAAAATGATAGGTTGCCAGGAAATTATCTATGTAATGTATGCTCCTAGAACGCCTGATGGTGCTACTTGGATGTTGGGCCACTGTATGTGGCCAAGCTGTGTAAAAGTCTCACACATGTGGTATCCCCATACTCAGGGGGAGTAGCAGAATGTATTTTGGGGTGTCATTTTTGCTATGTGTTGGAAATATCTTATAAAATGGACAACTTTGTGTAAAAAAAATGCGTTTTTATTTTTTTTCCACATTTTCCAAAAACTTCTGGAAAAAAAATAACCGTTCAAAAGACTCATTATGCCTCATAGATTATATGTTGGGGTGTTTGCTTTCCAAAATGGGGTCATTTTGTTGGCAATTCCTTTGTCCTGGTGCTCCAGGGCCTTCAAAAGTGTAATAGGTGGTTGAGAAATGAGATGTGCAATTTATGCTCGTAGATCGCCTGATGGTGCTACTTCAATGTTGGGCCTTTGTATGTGGCCAGGCTGTGTAAAAGTCCCACACATGTGGTATCGCCATACTCAGGAGGAGTAGCAGAATGTATTTTGGGGTGTCATTTTTACTATGTATTTGCTATGTGTTGGAAATATCTTATAAATGGACAACTTTGTGTAAAAACAAATGCGTTTTCATTTTTTTTCCACATTTTCCAAAAACATCTGGTAAAAAAATAACCATTCAAAAGACTCATTATGCCTCATAGATTATACATTGGGGTGTTTGCTTTCCAAAATGGGGTCATTTTGTGGGCAATTCCTTTGTCCTGGTGCTCCAGGGCCTTCAAAAGTGTAATAGGTGGTTGAGAAATGAGATGTGCAATTTATGCTCGTAGATCGCCTGATGGTGCGACTTCAATGTTGGGCCTTTGTATGTGGCCAGGCTGTGTAAAAGTCCCACACATGTGGTATCGCCATACTCAGGAGGAGTAGCAGAATGTATTTTGGGGTGTCATTTTTGCTATGTATTTGCTATGTGTTGGAAATATCTTATAAATGGACAACTTTGTGTAAAAAAAAATGCATTTTCATTTTTTTTTCCACATTTTCCAAAAACATCTGGTAAAAAAATAACCGTTCAAAAGACTCATTATGCCTCATAGATTATACATTGGGGTGTTTGCTTTCCAAAATGGGGTCATTTTGTGGGCAATTCCTTTGTCCTGGTGCTCCAGGGCCTTCAAAAGTGTAATAGGTGGTTGAGAAATGAGATGTGCAATTTATGCTCGTAGATCGCCTGATGGTGCTACTTCAATGTTGGGCCTTTGTATGTGGCCAGGCTGTGTAAAAGTCCCACACATGTGGTATCGCCATACTCAGGAGGAGTAGCAGAATGTATTTTGGGGTGTAATTTGTTGTATGCATATGCTCTGTGAGAGAAATAACCAGTTAATATGAAAATTTTGGAAAAAAAAAAAAAAATCTTCCTTTTGCAAAGAATTGTGGGAAAAAATTACACCTTAAAAAAACTCACCATGCTACTTACTTAATACCTTGGAATGTCTACTTTCTAAAAAGGGGTCATTTGGGGGGTATTTGTACTTTTCTGACTTGTTAGTACCTCAAGAAATGAGATTCACCTGATGTACTGAAGGCCTGATCAGATGTTTTCAATTTTCAGTGATTGGCACCATAGTTTGTAGACTCTATAACTTTCACAAAGACCAAATAATATACACTAATTTGGGTTATTTTTACCAAAGATATATAGCAGTATAAATTGTGGCCAAAATTTATGAAGAAAAATTACTAATTTGCTAAATTTTATGACAAAAACAAAGAAAAAGGCAATTTTTCACAAAATTTACGGTCTTTTTTTATTTATAGCACAAAAAATAAAAAACCCATTAGTGATTAAATACCACCAAAAGAAAGCTCTATTTGTGTGAAAAAAAGGACACAAATTTCATTTGGGTACAGTGTTGCATGACTGAGTAATAGTCATTCAAAGTGTGAGAGCACCAAAAGCTGAAAATTGGTCTGGGCAGGAAGGGGGTTTAAGTGCCCTGTATTGAGGTGGTTAATCATCGGTCTTCAGGTTCCCGACACCGCCATGTTTACTAAGGGAACGTTCCGTGGTTACATACTGTGCACAGGCACACTTTTTATTGCAGAAGAGAAATGCAATATCTCGTCTGCAATAAAATACAATGGAAACTGAACTCAGCTTACAGCAGCCTTGGGTGCTTTATTGACTAGCTCCTGTTCATGGAGTGATGTCATCACATGCCGGCCAATGAGGATGGCCAAAAACCGGCACACAGGAGATGATGCCAGCATCAGCAAGGGACCCCTGGAAAGGTAAGTAGTAAATTAGTTCCGCTTTAGGCTGGGTTCACACTATCTTTGCATGCAGCTCACAGCAGGTGTCCGATGCGTCACCGTTTCAGGTGCAATTTCAGCCAGAATTTTTGGCTGAGTTTGAACCTGAAACGGACCAAAATCTCCTGCTATTGTGAAACCCAGCCTTAAAGCCTTCTAGTCTATGGCCAGCTTAAAGCGGAGGTTTGCTGGGAAAAAAAATATTAAAAGCCAGCAGCTACAAATACTGCAGCTGCTGACTTTTAATATATGGACACTTACCTGTCCAGGGAGACCCCGGTGTCGGCAGCTGAAGCTGATCCATTCTTCGGCTCTCGGCTGCTGCCGCAGCCATCCTCGGTAAGGGAATAAGGAAGTGAAGCCGTGCGGCTTCACTTCCTGGTTCCCTACTGCGCATGCGTGAGTTGCGCTGCGCGTCCTCTCAGGTCCCTGCTGTATTCTGTCTCAGAATCCAGCGGTGGAGGAAGACAGAGTAGGCGGCGGAAGTGGCGTAGGTCAGTGATCTATGCCAGGAAGTGGGAGCAAATACCTGTATTAGACAGGTATCTGCTCCCTCCTCCCCCCTGAAAGGTGCCAAATGTGACACCGGAGGGGAGGAGGAATCCAAAAAGTGGAAATTCCATTTTTGGGTGGAACTCCACTTTAACCACTTGCCAACCGGCCGCAATACATATACTGTGGCAAGGCGGCTCTATTGTGCAAAACAACGTACCTGTACATCATTTCCTGCAATAGACAGCGGGTCGCATGCGCCGATTGGCCAGAGGGGGGAGCCAGTCAGCGGGTCCGGTGGACGCGATGTCCGACAACATCCCACGATCGCTCCACCTAGAGGCAGAATGGGGATCTGCCTATGTAAACAATGGCAGATCCCTGTTCTGACAGGGATGAACACAGATCTTCTG
Organism: Aquarana catesbeiana; assembly: GCF_042186555.1. Taxonomy (NCBI): domain Eukaryota; kingdom Metazoa; phylum Chordata; class Amphibia; order Anura; family Ranidae; genus Aquarana; species Aquarana catesbeiana. The sequence goes on from NC_133325.1 coordinate 274,877,709, forward strand.
TTCCTGCTAAGCAGGAAAACGGATCTCTGTGTACATCCAGTGAGTCAATCCCCCACACTGTTAGCAAGCACCCCCTTGGGAAACACTTAACCCTTTGATCGGCCCTGGTGTTAACCCCTTCCCTGCCAGTGTCATTAGTACAGTAACAGTGCATATTTTTAGCACTGTTCACTGTAATAATGTCACTGGTTCCCAAAAAAGTGTCAGGTGTCCGATTTGATCGCCGCAATGTCATAGTCCCGCTAAAAATCGCTGATTGCTGCCATTACTAGTAAAAAAATAAATACATAAAAATGCCATAAATATATCCCATAGTTTGTAGACACGATACATTTTGCACAAACCAATCAATATACACATATTGGAATTTTCTGGACCTCCCCATGTCAGCCTACCATGGCTTAGCTACGCCCTACCTGACCCCTCCAGGGCCATCTTTTTCTTAGCCCATAAAGGGCGGCTGTCTGCCTACACCAGTGTTCTTTTTTCGTCCTCGCTCCGGACGCCTTGAAAAAAAAAAAAAAAAAATGTTTTATATCTATATTCATGGAAGAAAGATTGAAACTCCTATTGGATGAGACAGTGATTGTCTGTTCAGGTTCAGCCTCTCCCAATTCAGATGACCCCCCCCCCCCCATATAGGCTGCAAAGACTCCTGAGGAGGTGGGTTCCCTTGGTGCTGGGATTTTTCCCTTATGCAGTATAAATTACTGTGACTAAGTGGCAGCGGGTTTCACACAGTATAAATGACTGTGGTCTATACCTGGGTTTGACTCTGGGCAGTCTGCTTGAGTATAGGCAGGTTGGCGCCTGTAGTTCCTCTCTGGCCGCCCCACGTGCTGGCAGTCATGAATGCAGTCCCTTTTGAGCAGGTGACGTCACAGGCGGCCGCCTCGGCAGGTTGCCAGGCAACCCAGGGGATGCTCGCCGCTGATTGGCGGATCGCCCTCTCTTCTAGGGGCAGGTTCCCATGCTCAGGGATGCTCTGTGGTTGCAGGAAGTGCGACTGTGCTCCGAATCTCTGGCTGCAGTGAGGGAACCTCTGCTCAGGTAAGGCTCTGGAATGAGGGCTTTTTTACTGACTGTTTCCTGGGGATGGTTGTTGATGCCTGGATTGTACCTTACAGGTCCTGTGGGGATTCTGCCTGCCCTATAAAAGCACTAAAGATTTGTATGGAGAGGTTTTTAATTTATTTTTTTTTTTTTTTAAAGAGAGCATCCTTTCTCTGTCTTTTCCTTTTTCACAGAGGAAGGAGCCCAGTGCGGGATAAACGCCAGTGGAAAGGGTCAAAATCAGCATCTCAGGCTCAGAGGAGTAAGAAAGGGACAGGACATGACACATCACAGGGTTGTCTACAGCTGGATACTCGGCCCCCAACGCGGCGTTCCAGATCTCCCTCCCCCTTACCTCACTGTAGTCAGGCAAACTCAGACCAAGAGGAAGTGAGACATTGTAAAGCCTTTAAAAAATCCCGATACGGGCGCAGGCATAGGAGAAGGTCCTATTCTATTCATCTTCTAATGCTGTTGCAGAACTACAAGTCCCATGAGGCATAGCAAGACTTTGACAGCCACGAGTATGACACCCAGATGCATGATGGGACTTGTAGTTTTACAACAGCTGGAGGTCCGCTAATTGCTTATCCCTGTTCTAGAGCTTCATCACCAGCCCAGGTGGTAGAAAAATCCTGTTGGGCCTGTTCAGCTAAAGTCCTACCGGGGAAATTGGTCTGTGCCTCTTGCTTTAACCACTTAGGAATAAAGGAGATTTCTGCTCTAACTAAGTGAAAAAAGTGCAGCTGCTTGTGTGAGCCTAAATACAAAAAAGCACAAAAACATATATCTCCGAAAACAAGCGCGCAACCATTAATTAATCAGTGAAGATGATTAAACACAACCATACAAACTCATATAAAGATATATATAGTATTGTGCAAAAGGGATACAATAAAGTAAAAAAATGCTACCAAAAAACACCCATGTGAACAGTGGTGTGCACCATCAACCTGTTACAAGGACCTAAAGCAAAAGTACTCTGATATATACAAAATCCATTAAGGTGAGTGTATCTAAGTGATCAGAAATATATAAGCAAAGTCCATAAAAATGACAATGTGAGTATGGAGAAACTCAGTAATCAGGAGAGATGGGAATGAGATGTTCTTGCAGCCCAAAAACTTGTGATATTACTGCCGCTTACCAGATCAGTTGGACCTCAAATTATAGAGATTATGGGAGCCTGTTGCATCAGCCTGCCGACATCGAAATCCTCCACCTGTCTTTCAATCCAGGGATCGTGATTACAATCACCCTCAACGACCGAAGCTAACTCCTCTCCTTTTGGAATCCACACACAGGAACAGTTATAATCACCCTTGATTCAGATCTCTTCTCATGGATGATCTCAGCGGTTAACAATCAAGAGAGATAAGAAAAAAGCTCCATAGTGCAGATAAACTTCGAAAAGGGGTTTTTTATTCCAAAAAACTTCACAGCAGCTCACAGCAATTTAAAAAACTTCACAGCAAATGTTCACAGCAATCTAGCAATCATAAAAACGAAAACAGGAACAGTTGAAAAACTAATGAAGCAACAGCTCAGGGTCAAACCAAATAGCTGAATAAAACGTGATAACTTCAGAATCAGCTGCTCCACCCGACGCGTTTCTCCATAGAAGGCATCAACTGGGAACTCATCAGTGAATTTTTCTCCTTCACTGATGAGGCGGCACTGATAGGCTGAACTGATAGGCATTGATGAGGCGGCACTGATGAGGAGGCAATAATATGCTGCACTTATGGGCACTGATAGTTTGCACTTTTGGGGACACGGATAAGCGGCATTGATAGGTGGCACTGATGGGCAGCACTGATAGGCGGGACTGATAGCCAGCACGGACTGACATCACTAATGGGCACTGATTGGTGACACTTATGGGCAGTGGTGGGCACTGATTGCTGGCAGTGGTGGGCACTCATCGCTGGCACTGGTGTTGCTGTTGTAATCAGGGCACTGATGATCAGTGCCCTGATAACATGTATAGATGTCTCCTGTGAGGATATGCCCCTGATCAGCACCGATTACCGGCATCTCCGTGTTTAAATGTGACCGGCTGTCAAATGCACGTGGCTCTTTACAGAGATCGGGGTTGCGCAGTGTCCTAGCAACACGACACACTGCGCACCCCCGCCGGCGTGAGAGAGTGCCTGTTCTGTGACGCCGTCATATGACATCATTCCAGAACAACAGCCGCACTGTTAAAGTGGTTGTAAACCCACTGTCATCATTATATCTGTAACTATATACATGCCTCCTGCATGTATCCTTATCTTTTTTTACTCACCCCCTCAGCTGTCAATTTTGTGGGCATGTGTGTTTTCTGGCACTCGGTGGGCAGAGTCGTGACCTCAGAGGACTCCTCCGCCCACCTCTACACTCCCCTGGCCAGCCAGCGTTACGAGGACGAGCCTCGTGCCTGTGGAGAGAAAAGTGCACACAGGAGTGACAGAGCGCGTTCTCTGAAGAAGCAGAGCGCGCTCATGTTACTCCTGCGCATGTGCACAACAATAAACAAGAGAAGGATTGTCAAGAGCTGCGCCAAAGAGGCAGAAGAAAGGAGTGGGAGGGAATTAAAAATTAATGCATGTCTCTTAGGCTAGTGCACGAGATATGTAAATCACCTGACGCTCACAGCAAGGGGGAGAATTTGACAAAGATTTTCTCTGTCAAGTTTTATCTCACTGAACAATAAAAGAGGATTGCTCAGAGCTGGATTAACTGTTTGTGGCAAGACTTGGCTCAAATGATAGGAAATCTTATACTCTACATTATGACATCCACTTTAACCACCTCAATACAGTGCACCCCCTTCCTGCCCAAGCCATTTTTCAGCTTTCAGCGCTATCACATTTTGAATGACAATTGCGCGGTCATACAACACTGTACCCAGATGAAATTGTTATCATTTTTTTCCCCACAAATAGAGCTTTCTTTTGGTGGTATTTGATCGCCTCTGTGGTTTTTATTTTTTGCGCTATAAACAAAAGAAGAGTGACAAGTTTGAAAAAAAACACAATATTTTTTACTTTTTGCTATAATAAATATCCAATTTCTTTTTCTTTAAAACAGATTTTTTCCTCAGTTTAGGCCGATACGTATTCTTCTACATATTTTTGGTAAAGAAAAAAAATTGGAACAGGAGTTATCGATTCGCTTTGACTCTGAATCGCATGCATTTGATTTTGCATTGGTTCCCCCCTTGGTTGAAGCAGTTAAGGAAGCAACGAAGTGGCAAGAAGAGGCTTCACCTCCAAAGAAACAGCGTAAATACTACCCAGATTTAAAGAAATTGCTGACTTCCTTTCTGTTCATTTTCAAAATTAGAGAAGTGATTGAAGATGAATGGGCTAGGCCTGAAAAGAAGCTGAATGTGCACAGTAGAGTATCAAAGCTGTACCCTTTCACTACAAAAGATGCAGATTTATGGGACACTACGTCTAAGGTGGATGCTTCATTACAAAGGCTTGCCTGCCACATTACGCTTCCACTGGAGGATTCTGTGTCATTTAGGGATCCCGTGGATCGCAGAATAGACACAAATCTAAAGAGGTTGTATACTGTGGCGGGGGCAGCATGCAGACTGGCAACAGCACTCACTTCGGTGGCTGCAGCCCTCAAAGTGTGGGTAGCAGAGTTGGAGGATGAGTGTTCGAGGGAAGGACTTGGAAGTGGAGGTTCTTCTCCTTTACAGTTTAAGACAGCTGTAGAATTTGTGGCAGAAGCGGCCGTGGACCAAGTCAAGATGACGGCGAAGATGATGGCTCATTCCGTCACAGCCCGCAGAGCTGTATGGTTAAAGCATTGGTCAACCGATAATGCTTTAAAGCACAGTCTGTGTTCAGTGCCATTCGATGGGAAGCTGCTCTTTGGGAAAGATTTAGAATCGGCAATTAAGCGGGTGTCTGGGGGCAAATTGGGCCTAATCCCACAGGAGAGAAGAAGACAACGGCAGCCCTTTTGATTTAATTAGAGGTCCAAAGAAGGGTTCAGAGAGGCTAGTGCTTACAGGCCTGGTAGGCCATTCCTCAGGCAATGGAAGGGAGCCGGTTCAACCTTCCAGAAACCCTCCAAGCCCAGGTCCAACAAAGCTCCTAAGTGTTCAAACAAATCTTTCGGAAGGTGTATCTGCTCAATCCCACGTCCCAATCTCACGTAGGAGCAAGTCTAGCCCATTTCGAGAGGGTTTGGGCGAAACAAAAATGCAGGATGTCTTGATTTTAACCATCATGCGATCAGGTTATCGTCTCAAGTTCGAAACAAGGCCCCTTCAGACCTTTTTTGTAGAAACTTGTCTTCCAATGAATTTGGAAAAGAGGCAATGTTTGCAAGTAGATATAAAGGAGTTGTTGACAGCGAAGGCCATCTGTCAGTAACTTGGTAGGAGGCCTAGATGCTGGGAGGGCTCCCCTTGCGGCCGAGCGCAGCACACCACTGAAGGTGGAACAGCAGGTGTGGTGCCCACAGAAGCACGTGTGCCGGGTTGCTGGGGACAGGCGTGCTTGAACGGTCCAGGAGACAGAGTCCAGTGGAATAACTGAATAGCAGAGCCGGGAGCCAGGCCAGGGGTCATTCACAGAGAGACAGTCCAGGATCAGAATGACCTAAGATCAGCTGCGTCTTAGTACAGGGAGCAAGATAAGCAGAGTCCAAAAGCCAGGCCGGGGTCAGATGCTGGGAGCAGGCAGGAGGAAGTCAGGTGCAAGCCAAAGGGTCAAGCCAGAGGGTCAAGAAGAGCAGGTCAAAACAAGCCGGGTCGGTACACAGGAGATCAGATCAGCAGATAATACAGGGCACAGGAACACAGGGGGAGCTGAAGACAAACCAGCAATTGCAGACACCAGCAGACTTCCTTATATAGGCCCATGTGACCTGCTGGTAGAGATACTGGGTCCTAAAGTCCTTCTCCTGCCAGAGATGCTGAGTCGTAAAGTCCTTCTCCTGCCATAAGTACTGGTAGAGATGCTGGGTCCTAGAGCCCTTCTCCTGCTGTTGATTCCCTGACAGTGCCCCCCCCCCCCCCCCCGACGGGCAGCCTCAGGATGCCAATTTGGGCCATTTTCGCAGGGTATTTGGCCCAAAACTCTCGGACGAATCTAGGGGCATGTACATTGGCCTCAGGTTCCCACGAGCTCTCCTCAGGTGGATACCCTTTCCATTTAATTAAGAACTGAATTGTCCTACCTCTATGTCGACAGTCAAGGATAGATTCCATTTCAAATTCAGTCTCGTCTCCTACCAGGACCAGAGGTGGGGGTACTTCTTCTCTCCCTGGAAAAGAACTAGAAATGGCATGTTTAAGAAGTGCAACATGAAATACAGGGTGGATCTTATAAGATTCAGGTAAGGCAAGTTCGAAGGCTACTGGATTTATTTTGCGTTTAATTTCAAAAAGACCAACAAACTTTGGCCCCAACTATCGGGATGGACATGGCAGGTTGAGCTTTGCAGATGAGAGCCCCACTTTGTCCCCCACTCTAAAGGCGGGGTTTCCTCTTCTTTTCTTGTCATATTGTTTCTTATACCCTTCTTGGGCTTTCCGCATTGTGTCCTGGAGAATTTGTTAATTGGTTTGAATGAAATTTATTCTGTCTTGAACTGCCGGAACTGAAGATTCAGGGATGATATTGGGTAGAAATGAGGGATGGTAGCCATAATTCGCCCAGAAGGGCGACTGGTTGGTAGCAGCATTCACAGAGTTATTGTATGCGAATTCTGCACAGGGCAATAATGAAATCCAATCATCCTGAGAAAAGGAACAAAACAACTTAGATACTGTTCTAGCGTTTGGTTAGTCCTTTCCGTTTGACCGTTGCTCTGGGGATGGTAGGCTGTAGAAAAATATATTTCAATTGACAGCAATTTGCAAAGGTTCCTCCAGAACCTAGAGGTGAATTGAACACCTCTATCTGACACAATGTTGTCTGGTACACCATGCAATCTGACTGTTTCTTTGATGAAAGTTTTTTCTGTGTCCATGGCGGAAGGTGTGCCCATCATTGGCAAGAAGTGTGCCATCTTGGATTGCCGGTCTACTACTACCAAGATGGTTGTGAATTCTTCTGAAAGGGGTAAATCCACGATAAAGTCTAATGAAATGTTTTTCCAAGGCTGTTCCGGGACCGGCAGAGGTCTTAACAGGCCCCAGGATTTAGCGTTGGACCCCTTATTCCGCTGACATGTTGTGAAAGAATTGACATACTCCTTACAATCGGATCTCAGAGTGGGCCACCATAAAGACCGTTGGACCAGTTCGGTCGTTTTTCAGACCCCAAAGTGGCCAGCCAATTGGTGGTCGTGAAAGTTCTTAAACCTGAAGCCTGGCTTGCTGTGGGACAAAAATCTTTTTTTGATGCCAAAGGAGCCCCTCCTGGCTTCTTAGAGAGGAGATTTCTGCCTCCATGCACTGGGTGGATGCCTGTTCAATTGAAATCCTTAAATCAGGCTGGATCAAGAGGAAATTTTGAGGGGACAGAATTGAACTGGGTGTGATCTCTTCCGGGGTGTCAGGGAACACTCGGGACAAGGCGTCGGCTTTTCCATTCTTAGACCCTGGGCTGAAGGTGATATGGAAGTTAAACCTAGAAAAGAATAGAGCCCATCGAGCCTGCCAGGGTCTCAATCGCTTGGCCGTGCGGAGATATTCTAGGTTCTTATAGTCTGTAAAGATTAAGATAGGATGGACGGCACCCTCCAGGAGATATCTCCATTCCTCCAGAGCAGTCTTAATCGCCAAGAGCTCCCGATCCCCCACGTCGTAGTTCTTTTCTGGCTGACTCATCTTCCTTGAAGAGGAGGCCACGGGATGAAGTAGGGCTTTGGGCCCCTGACGTTGGGAAAGAACTGCCCCCGTGGCTACTTCGGAGGCATCAACTCCCAGGACATAGGGTAAGGTAAGATCAGGATGCTGTAAGATAGGTGCGGAGGTAAAGAGGAGCTTCAGTTGATTGAAGGCAGTTTGTGCTGCTACTGACCACTGGAATCTGGAATGTTGGCAAGTTATCTGGGTGATAGGCACTACAATGCTAGAGAAGTTCTTTATAAATCTCCTGTAGAAATTTGCGAAGCCGATGAACCTCTGAACACCTTTCTTATCAGATGGAGCCGGCCACTCAAGGATAGCCTTCACCTTTTGAGGATCCATAGCTTCCCCATTAGTGGTGATGATGAGTCCAAGGAATTGGATTGTTGTCTTCTCAAAGTCGCATTTCTCTGCTTTTACATACAATCCATGTGTTCTGAGGATGCCCAGTACCTTTTTTACATGCGTTCTGTGAAGCTCCAGAGTAGCTGAGAATATGAGAATATCGTCGAGGTAGACGATAACGATGTGTTTTAAGTACTGCCGAAAAATATCATTTATGAAATGTTGGAATGTGGCCGGGGCGTTGCATAGTCCAAACGGCATTACTAAGTATTCAAAGTGCTTGAATCTTGTTCTGAATGCTGTTTTCCACTCATCCCCCTCTCGGATATGGACAAGATTGTAAGCTCCACATAGGTCTAATTTGGTGTGGGCTGTATGAAACCTCTGGAAGAGTTCGGGGATGAGGGGGAGCGGATAGCGATTTTTGAGAGTAATTTTGTTTAAGTCCCTGTAGTCCACACATGGCCTCAAGGATTTATCTTTTTTTTTCAACAAAGAAAATGCCGGCACCGGAGGAAGGGCGGATAAATCCCTTTTCAAGGTTTTCATCAACATAATGCCTCAAAGTTTCAAGTTCAGTCTCGGAAAGGGGAAAAATACGGCCAAAAGGAATCTCAGCCCCCGGTAGCATGTCAATGGGGCAATCATAGGGACGGTGTGGGGGTAGAGTATCTGCCTTTTTCTTGTCAAAAACATCTTGGAATTCATGGTAGGCCGCTGGTATATTGGAATCCACACTGGGTGTGGGTAGGACAGACAGACAACTAGAAAAGTCCTTGGATTCAGGAGCAAGACAATGCTGCCAGCAGTAGGAAGAAGTGAAGAGAACTTCCCTCTTGGACCAGTCAATCTGAGGATTGTGCGCCTGTAGCCATGGAATTCCCAGGATCACAGGGAATATAGGGGAGCTCAGGACATCAAAACGTAGAAATTCCTGGTGACTAGAATTGATGGAGGTAAAGATAGGTGCCGTTTTTTGGGTGACATGCCCGGAACTAGGCATTGAGCCATCGGCCAGATGGATGGTCAGTCTTTGCCTTTTGTGGTGAAGAGGGATAGCGAGTCTCTTTGCCAAGGTCAGATCCAAGAAACAGCTGCATGCCCCTGAATCCACTATTCCTTGGAGATGAATTTCCTCTCCTGCCACCAGTAACGTGACAGGAAGACTGATATGGGTTGGAGAAGACCTGGATACCTGGAAATTGACCGGAGTGCGGGGAACTGATTTCCTGGGTCTTACAGGGCAAAAGGTTATGTAATGTCCTGTTCCCCCACAGTAGAAGCAAAGGTTCGCCTATCGGCCATGAAGTCTCTCCTCTGAAGTTAATGTTGGATGGGCCAGGCCAAGCTGCATGGGGTTGGATGTAGGCGGGACTTCTGGCTGCCGAAGGGTTTGGATACGTTCAGACCGGCGTTCCCATAAGCGTCTATCGATTTGAATGGACAGTAGGATGAGACCTTCTAGTGTTGAGGGGTCTTAATTCTGGACAGTTCATCCTTGAGGGATTCGGTCAGCCCCAGCCGATACTGATAACTTAACGCTGCCTCGTTCCAACCTGAGTCTGAGGACCAGGTACGGAATTCCACCGTGTAATCTTCCACAGGGCACTGACCCTGCCGTAGGGTATGCAGAGCAGCTTCAGCAGTGGCCACCCGCAGGGGCTCATCGTATAATTGGCCCATGGTTTCGAAGAACTGATCCACAGAGTTGATGAGAGGACTCTCCTGCTCCAATAAGCCATGAGCCCATAATTGCGGTTCATCAGTCAACAAAGAAATAATGAATCCCACCTTCACTGTTTCAGTGGAAAAAGTCAGTGGTTGCAGCGCCAAGTATAGGTAACAGGTGTTCTTAAAGGATCTGAATTTCTTCCGATCACCGGAGAAGCGTTCTGGTGTTGGTACTCGTGGTTCTGGAGGGGGCATCACCACAGTAGGAGTAACTACCTGAGGGTTGGCGGAAGACGGCCCTTGATCTGTGGCGGTAGGTGTCGCAGACAGGTGCTGCAGGCGGTCCTCTAACTGAGAGTACCCTTCCTGGAGTTTTTGGATGACCTGAGTGAGGGCCGTGATCTGTAGACTTGTGGCTTCCAGCGGGGAGACACCTCCATCAGCCTCTGATATGGCTGGTTTGTACTGTCAGTAACTTGGTAGGAGGCTGAGATGCTGGGAGGGCTCCCCTTGTGGCCAAACGCAGCACACCACTGAAGGTGGAACAGCAGGCGTGGTGCCCACAGAAGCACGGGTGCCGGGTTGCTGGGGACAGGCGTGCTTGAAAGTGCAAGAGACAGAGTCCAGTGGAATAACTGAATAGCAGAGCCGGGAGCCAGGCCAGGGGTCATTCACAGAGAGACAGTCCAGGATCAGAATGACCTAAGATCAGCTGCGTCTTAGTACAGGGAGCAAGATAAGCAGAGTCCAAAAGCCAGGCCGGGGTCAGATGCTGGGAGCAGGCAGGAGGAAGTCAGGTGCAAGCCAAAGGGTCAAGCCAGAGGATCAGGAAGAGCAGGTCAAAACAAGCCAGGTCGGTACACAGGAGATCAGATCAGCAGATAATACAGGGCACAGGAACACAGGGGGAGCTGAAGACAAACCAGCAATTGCAGACACCAGCAGACTTCCTTATATAGGCCCATGTAACCTGCTGGTAGAGATACTGGGTCCTAAAGTCCTTCTCCTGCCAGAGATGCTGGGTCCTAAAGTCCTTCTCCTGCCATAAGTACTGGTAGAGATGCTGGGTCCTAGAGCCCTTCTCCTGCTGTTGATTCCCTGACACCATCCTTCTGGTTCCAAGACAACAATGGGGTCAAGGGATGTATTCCCCCCTATTTTTGGTGCCAAAAGCTTCAGGGGGCTTGAGACCAGTATTGGACCTCAAAATTCTGAATTCTTACATGAAGGTTCCACCATTTAAAATAGAGTCACTGGAAACAATTATTTCAGTGGTGAAGGAAGGAGACTGGATGGTTTCCATCGATCTGGTGGATGCTTATCTTCATGTTCCCATAGACCCATCCCACCATCGCTTACTCAGGTTTTCCATAGAGCTCGCATTTCCAGTTTCGATGTCTCCCATTCAGTCTCTGCACGGCTCCCAGAACATTTTCAAAGCTACTATCGACTGTCGTTGCGACTCAGTCAAAGGGGTGCAAATATTCCATTACTTGGTGGACATGCTACTTCTGGGTCCATCAAAGAAGCTCCTTCTAGATCATGTGACTCTCACCTGCAAAATGCTCACTCATTTTGGATGGTTGATCAATTTTCGGAAGAGTCAGATGCATCCGACCCAAATATTGGAGTACTGTATCTAGGAGTACAATTTAACACAGATCAGGGTCCTGTTTTTCTTCTTCAGAGGAAGATCCAGGAGATCCAGTCTCAGACAAAGAAAGTGATGGCCAGGCCTTCTCTGATAGAGAAGGAATGCATGCAGTTTCTGGGGGTTCTATCAGCTATGATTCCAGTAGTTTCATGGGCCAAGTTGCACAGAAGGAGGTTTCAATGCAACTATCTTCTTCAATGGGATCGCCACTCCTTAATCCAGAAGATCTATCTTCCGATTCCGATAATCCGGTCTCTGGCTTGGTGGACAGTGTCTCGCAATCTTTCCCGCGGAGTTCCGTTGAAGGCCTCAGAATGAATAGTGGTGACAACTGATGCCAGTCTGATAGGCTGGGGTGCACACTGCCTGGGACAGCAGGTTTAAGGTCAGTGGAAGCATCACGGGGCGAAGAGTTCACATTTTTTGGAATTGGAGGCCGTAAGGGACGCTCACTTAGCGTTCCAACCTGTATTGCAAGGTCGAACTGTCAAGATCCGAACGGACAACAAAACTACAGTGGCTTATGTGTCTTGTCAAGGGGGCACAGGAAGTCAGTCTCGTCTTCAGGTGGCAGGTCTAATCTTCCTGTGGGTGGAGAGGAGTCTCAATTCCCTTACAGCATCCTATCTCCCGGGGCCAGAGAACGTTTTGGCAGATCGCTTGAGTCGAAGCATTGTGCACGTGTGATGCCTCAACCCCAAATACCTACGCAAGATTTTCAGAATCTGGGGGACGCCTTCAATAGACCTTATGGCATCCGAGAAGAATTTCCATTTTTAAGTGGGTTGGATCTCACGGACCGAGTAGTGGATACATTGTTACAGGCTCGTTAGAAGTCAGCAAATTTGACCTATCACCGGATTTGGAATGCTTTTTGCCACGTATCTACAGAAAAGAGTTGGGACCTCGGATCTCATTCAGTGTCGAAAATTTTGGAATTTCTGCAGGATGGTCTCGATAAGGGGTTAGCCTATAATTCCTTAAAGGTCCAGGTTTCCGCCTTGTCAGCTATGTCAGGTAGAAGATGGGCTCTGCATCCTTTGGTGATCCGTTTTTTGAGGGCAGCCATAAAAATTAGACCTCCATTGAGATCTTCTTTTTTTTTTTAAATGGGACTTAACACTGGTCTTGAGAGCTTTGCTGGCTCTTCCGTTTGACCCAGCTACCTCCTGTTCATTATTTCATTTAACGCTAAGGACAGCTTTTTTGATAGCCATTGCCTCAGCTAGAAGAGTCCCCGAATTGTGCGCTTTCTCTTCTAAAGAACCATGTTGTTTGATTCTCCCAGATAAGATTATGCTTAGACCAGTACCAAGCTTTCTACCTAAGGTGGCCACGTCATTTCATATGAATTGGGAGACAATTCTCCCTGCTTTTCTGGTGGATGCATCTCAGGATGACTAGAGGAAGTTAGACCTCAACTCTGCTATATCGACCTACCTGGAGAGGACTTAAAGCTTTCAAAAACAAGATCAGCTGTTGGTTTTCCCAAATGGGGCCAAAAAAGGGTATGGCAGCATCATCTAGAGTTGTGTTTTCCTGGATTGTCAAGACCATATAAGTTGCATACAAAACGCTGGGCCTTCCTCGTCCTTCGGAGATCAAAGCACATTTGACTAGGGGTATGGCAGCTTCCTGGGCGACGTATGCCAAGGTCGCGCCTGAAATAGTTTGCAGAGCAGCTAGAGTGCACCCAACACCTTTATTAGCTATTACAGGCTGAATGTGGCTCGTCTTCCTGAGGAAACCTTTAGCTCTACAGTTATTACAGAGGCTGTTGCCCATTACCACTTCAATAAAGGGCATTTATACACCCTTCCTACCCAGACCAATTTTTAGCTTTCAGCGCTCTCACAATTTGAATGCCAATTACTCAGTCATGCAACACTGTACCCAAAACAAAATTTTTATCATTTTTTTCATACAAATAGAGCTTTCTTTTGGTGGTATCCAATCACCACATGGTTTTTTATTTTTTGCGACATAAGTGAAAAAAGATAAATTTGGGCTAAAATTTATACTGCTACATCTCTTTTTGGTAAAAATAACCCAAATTTGTGGATATTATTTAGTCTCTGTGAAAGTTATAGAGTCTACAAACTATGGTGCAAATCATTGAAAATTGATCACACCTGATCACTAGGGATGAGCCGAACAACCTCTTTTTGGGTTCGCAGCAGAACATGCGAACAGGCAAAAAATTCGGCTGAACACCATTAGTCTATGGGACACGAACATGAATAATCAAAAGTGCTAATTTTAAAGGCTTATATGCAAGTTATTGTCATAAAAAGTGTTTGGGGACCCGGGTCCTGCCCCAGGGGACATGTATCAATGCAAAAAAAGTTTCAAAAATGTCTGTTTTTTCGGAAGCAGTGATTTTTTTTTTTTTAATGCTAAAAGTGAAACAATAAAAATGAAATATTCCTTTAAATATCGTGCCTGGGGGGTGTCTATAGTATGCCTGTAAAGTGGTGCATTTTTCCCGTGTTTAGAACAGTACCACAGCAAAATGACATTTCTAAAGGAAAAATTGTCATTTAAAACTGATCACAGCTCTACTCGACAATATAGATACAGATGATTGAAAAAAAGAGCATGGGATCACTCCCCCCATCCATTACCAGGCCCTTTGGGTCTGGTATGAATATTAAGGGGAACCCTAAATCAAAATTTTAAAAAATTGCGTGGGGGTCCCCCTAAAATCTGTACCAGGCCCCAAAGCACCCTCCCCTTGTTGAGGGCATGTGGCCTGTTACGGTTCAGGAGGGGGGTGCGCTCTCGTCCCCCCTCTTTTCCTGTGGCCTGCCAGGTTGCATGCTCGGATAAGGGTCTGGTATGGATTTTGGGGGGGACCCCTACACCATTTTTTTTTAACATTTTGGTGCAGGGTTCCCCTTAAAATCCATACCAGACCTGTTTCAGGTCTGGTATGGATTTTGGGGGGGACCCCTACGCCATTTTTTTTTTAATTTTGATTCGGGGTTCCCCTTAATATTCATACCAGACCCAAAGAGCCTGGTTATGGACGGGGGGGGGGGGGGAGATCCCATGCTCTTTTTTTTCAATTATCTGTATCTATATTGCCGAGACCCGAAAATTCATTTCAGCCGCGATCAGTTTTAAATGACAATTTTTCCTTTAGAAATGTCATTTTGCTGCGGTACTGTTCTAAACACGGGAAAAATGTGCCACTTTACAGGCATACTATAGACACCCCCCAGACACGATATTTAAAGGAATATTTAATTTTTATTGTTTCACTTTTAGCATAAAAAAAAATCGCTGCTTCTGAAAAAACGTCCGTTTTTTAAAAAAAAATTTGCATTGATACATGTCCCCTGGGGCAGGACCCAGGTCCCCAAACACTTTTTATGGGCAGTAAATGTGACACAGCCGGTCACGTGGTAAAGAGCCATTTGTTATTAGCTCTTTACATGGATCTGGGATGGGCTGTGTCCGAGGGACACACCTCACCCGCGATCGCCACACTGCAGGCCCCTGGGGGCCTGCAGAAGCGGCGAGAAGCTGAGGACATCATATGACGCCAGCCCAGGATGGGAGATCCCATCTGCACACATCATATGACTATAGCCCTGTATTGAAGTGGTGAAAAAGGTTTGAGTAGCATTGCATTTGGTGTTTGGCTTACTTTTGTATTCTTTCTCCCCCTTCTTAATATTGCTTGGTACATCCCATGGTAAGCTGACATGGGGAGGTCCAGCAATAAGGAAAATTGTTATCCATGCTTATCGTTATTTTCCTTTCCTGGATCCTCCCCATGTCAGCAGGTTATTCCCACCCAGTTTTAGCCGTCGCGAGGCGTGTATTTTGAACACTTGTGTAGGCAGGCAGCCAACCTTTATGGGCTAAGAAAAAGGTGGTCCTGGAGCGGTCAGAGAACGAAGCTGACCCATGGTAGGCTGACATGGGGAGGATCCAGGAAAGGAAAATTACAGTAAGTATGGATAACAATTTTCCAATTCTCCTTTTTTTTTTTCCAAAAATATGTAGCAGAATACATATTGGCCTAAATTGATGAAGAAATAAGATTTTTTTTTTTTTGTTTTTGTTTTTTTTAAATATTGGATATGTTTTATTTTTTTTTTAAAGGTTAACTTTTATTATTTTTATAAACAAGTCAATATTGGTTACACAGACGTACACTCACATCAAGCATTTCTTTGGTCATATTACAATATGGTGAACAGGTATATAAGTTTACATTACACATCAGTATAAATCGTCTTACATCATATTTTGTTGCAGTTAGGGGAGGTTGTACACAGTTACTACAGTACAGTATTCCTACACATCGCTTATAACTTGTCAGACAGGTGTTACAGTACTCTCCGAGTTTACCCATGAGTTCCACATTTTGAAGAATTTTTTGGGACATCCTCTAGCTTCAAATGTTAGCTTATACAGTGGTATGGCTTGATTGATGAGGGTGAGCCAGAACTTTATAGTCGGAGTGGAGTGGGATTTCCAGTGCATAGTTATTGTTTTTTTGGCGTAAAACAGCACAATCCTTAAAAAGGACTGTGTATTTTTGGATAAGCCCTCATCATCAATGTAGCCCAATAGACATCTAAGAGGATTACAAATATTTGGTATGTTAGCTACAGAGCTGATGAAGGCTGTAACTTCTGACCAGAACTGCCTTATCGGAGCACACTCCCACATTAAATGGAAGAATGTACCCTCAGCTGCATCGCATCTTAAGCACAAAGGATCGGGCAATTTTTTTTAATTTAAATAGTAATTTGGGTGTAAAGTACGCCCTATAGAGTAGCTTTGACTGGATCACCCTATCCCTAGAGGAGATGACCGAGGGGACCTGCAAGGGAAGAATCTCCCCCCATATCTCCTCCGTCAACTCAGGTATATCCGCACGCCATGTGAGTTCAACCTTCTCCAATCTGGTAGTTGTGGAGTGAAGCAGAGTTTTATAATAAGATGAAATTAATTTATCATGTGAGGGGTCAGTCAGCAAGAGTTCAAGCCTGGAGGATTTCATCTCTATATTTCTTAGCCCAAATTGTGCAGCTGCCGTGTGTCTTATCTGCAAGTATTGGAAGTAGGCCGTCCTTGGGAGCCCAAAATCTCTCTGGAATTCTACAAAAGATCTAAATGTGTTACCCGTAAATAAGTGTGAAATTGTTTTCACCCCTTTTTTGGCCCAGTATCCTCCATCAGTTCTCTGATTAAATTCTGGTAGGGAGGGGTTTCCCCAGAGTGGGGCATTGGGAGAATAAACAGCTTGAGTGCTGGTTGGGATTAGTTTGGAAATTTTAAAAATCTGCAAGGTCATAGATAAAATATTTATGCCCTCCCTCCCTCTAAGTGACATGCGATGTATTAGATTTTGGAGAGATTCGTATGAGGTGAGGATGGCCGCCTCAAGTGCAGTAGCTGCATTGTTGGCCTCCGGAAAGAACCACCAGTGAGCATGCATCAATTGCGAGGCAATGTAGTACGTCTGAAGGCATGGCAGTGCCAGACCCCCTTCCAAAATGGGTAATTGTAAAGTATGTTTTGCAATCTTCACCACCCCTCCTTTCCATAGAAAGTTGATAATTATGGAATCTATTTCTTTAAATTTAGCTTTGGTAATATAAATTGGGGAATTACTCAGGATATAAAGGAATCTCGGGAGGTAGATCATCTTGAAAATATTGATTCTTCCTAATAATGTGAGAGGAAGATTGTTCCATGTTTTCAGGGTGGATTTTAATCTAATGATAAGAGGGTCTAGGTTAATTTTAGTATATGAGGAAATAGGGTGTTCAATCAGAACCCCCAGGTATCGAAAGGTAGTTACTATTTGTAATGGACACGCCGGGGGTAATATTATTTGTGACTCCCGGTCAATCTGAAACAAAAGAGATTTATCCCAATTGACCTGGAATCCTGAAAAGTGACCGAAACGCTGGATAATCTCCAACAAGACTGGGAGAGACGACTGAGGGTCCTCGAGGTATATCAACATATCATCTGCATATAAGGAGATTTTTTCTTCTAGACCCCCAGTCCTCAATCCCTTAATCTCCCTACTGGATCTCACCAACGCAGCCAAAGGTTCTATTGCCAGTGCAAATAGTAGTGGTGATAACGGGCATCCCTGCCTTGTTCCTCTCTTTATTTGAAACGCGTCTGATATAGACATATTGACCCTTAATCTAGCTATGGGTTTGGAATATAGGAGCTGTACCCATTTTATGAAAACATTGCCAAATCCAAATTTGGCCAGGACTTCAAACAGGTATGGCCATTCGACTGAGTCGAAGGCCTTATGAGCGTCTAGCGACAAAACCACTCGAGCGCCAGTTTTATCGCGTGGTGTCTGTAAGTTGGTATATAATCTTCGTAGGTTTATAGAGGTTGATCGTCCAGGCATAAATCCTGTTTGATCCGCCCCTACAATAGATGTGATTACTACATTTAAGCGCCTGGCAAGTACTTTAGCCAGAATTTTAACGTCTGAGTTGATAAGTGAAATTGGCCGGTATGATTCACATAAAAGGTGATCTTTATGGGGCTTGGGAATTAGAACTATCAATGCTTCTGACATGGATGGTGGTAATTGACCTGTTCTAAGGGCATAATTGTACATCCGCAATAGATGTGGGACTAAAAGATCCCGAAATTGCATATACCACTCGATAGGGAATCCATCGAGGCCTGGGGTCTTGTGTCTGGCAAAAGATTTGATTGCTTCCTCTATTTCTTCCGTCGTTAACGGAGCGTCAAGCTCATCAACCTGACTCCTCGTCAATTTCGGAAGTGAAACCTCTGATAAATAGTCATCTAATTCTACTATTGTATAATGGGCTCTGGTGGCGTACAGAGCGGAGTAGAAGGTAACAAACTCCTTCATAATATCTTCATTCTGCTCAACCATCATGCCTGTTTGGGTTTTTATTCTGGGAATGTTACAGGGTTGATAATCAGGTTTAGCCTGATATGCCAGCAGACGGCTATTTTTATCCCAAAATTCAAATATACGTTGATTTTGATATAGTAATTTTTTCTGTGTACGTTCTAGTAGTACCAGGTCTAGTTCTCTAGCCTTATGCCGCCAAACAGCATGTGTGTCAGTAGTGGGGTGTGTAGAATATTCTGTTTCCGCTATTCTAAGTTCCCCCTCTGCGTCCACTAACCTAGACTGCGACGCCTTGCGGGCCCCCCCGATGGCAGCTGCAAAAGAGCCACGGGCAGTGGCCTTGAAGGCATCCCAGACCACCGGGACGTCTGCGCTGCGTTTGTTGATCACCCAGTATAATTTCATATCCGCCATACTTTGATCTAATACAGTTTGGTCTGCCAACCATAGCGAGCTCAACCTCCACACCCTATATGAGGAGGATGTGTTCAGGGCTAGGTCCACCATTAAAGGTGAATGGTCAGACAAAGCCCTAGGTAAATATCTAATACTGGTTACAAGACTGAGTAAATCAGATGATACCAGACATAAATCAATTCTTGATAGAGTATTATGGGTGTCAGACTGACATGAGTATTCCCTTATATTTGCATGTTTCCATCTCCAGGCTTCCACCAAATCAAATTGAACCAGAAAGGATCCTAGAAGAGTTGGGGATAATGTAGCGCATCGAAATTTATCCATAGAGTTATCTAGGACTGTGTTGTAATCCCCTGCAATCAATAAAGGGCCTTCAGCAATTTCAAGTATCGTTCCCATCACCTTTTCAAAAAATTTCTTTGTGAAAGGCGGTGGGACATACACATTTGTCACAGTGTAGGGCTTACCCATCAGTTCCATTACCAGGATCACAAAACAGCCATTGGGATCTATTTTTATGCGTTTAATGGAGATTGGAGCCGATTTGGCAATAAGAATAGATGTCCCGCGGGCGTAGGAGGAGTAGGTAGAGTGTAAGGCGTATGCTATTTTAGCTCTTTTAAGGGCCATCACTCTGGAGCCCTGAAGATGGGTCTCCTGGAGAAGGATTACATGCGGTTTATATCGTGATAAGTAATCAAACATTAATGAACGTTTTACCTTAGAATTAAGCCCCCTAACGTTCCATGATATCAGTCGTAAAGTATTCATTCCTGAATATAGGATATGAGTTTGCACGACCACCCATCCGAATGGCCCAGAGCCCACCAAGTCATGGGGACTCAAACTTTCCGATAGGCGGTGGCGCAATCTGAAAAACATTTATGCAAAAGTAGAAAAAATAATAACAATAATAATGTGCTTTTTGACGTATATACCTGAACATCTTGATAGCCTGAAGGGCTGACATACCTGTGAACCAATATTATGAAGTAACATTTGTGTAGCCTGAACAATGGCGACACTTGAAACATTCCCCAGTCCCCCCAGCCCCCCCTAACCCTCCCGGCTCCCATACCCAAACTCATGAGAGCTTTGATCCCTTAACTGGAACTGTAAAGTAGGGGGTATCTAAACCAGTCTCGTGGTCAACAAACTTTAGGTAGCATGAACAAGGGTGGTTGTGAACGCAAGCAACCACCCATGTTCGCTTCTTAGACTAAATAAGCAAGTGATAGCCCGGTCTTCAGGCAATGTCCTCCTGTGTGATAGAAGTGCGTTTCTGATTTGGCTTATGTTGCAATAATGATGGTAATCAGCCTGATAGGATGACAGCAGTGATTTTCCTTTTCAAGCCTCGGTGGGATCTTCAATCGTCCTGTAACCTGATGATTGCATAAAGGAAATGTTGTAGGCTTGCCGGGTACAGCATACTATAAGGCAATTGTAAGTCACGTAGGCGCCTTTTAATCGCCAAAAAGGTGGCTTGTTGCTTTTGCGTGGCTGCTGAAAAATCAGGGAAGATAGTTATGCCATTACCATTAAAGAGTATGTTCCCTTTTTCTCTGGCTGCCCTGATGATGGCCTCTCTATCTCTGAAATATAGTAGCTTAATAAGCATAGCCCGTGGAGGCGCCCCAGGCGGTAAGGGGCGAAGTGGGACTCTGTGCGCTCTTTCAATGGCAAACATTTTGGAAAATATATTGGCGCCAAAAGTGGATGTCAGCCATTGCTCCATAAACTGCTCTGGTACTTTACCTTCCGAGCCCTCTGGAAAGCCTAGGAAGCGGAGATTATTACGTCTCAAACGATCTTCCATATCTGTGATTTTGTCAGATGTATATTCTTGGGCCTGACGCAGCTCCCTGACTGATCCCTGTAAGGGACGTGTGTCATCCTCCAAATCTCCTATCCGTTGCTCTGCATTTTGCACTCTGTGTCTCAGATTCTGCACATCATGCTTGAGAAATGACAGGTCTGTCTTAATGGAGTCCATCTGAGTGGTCAGAGAGGCATGGCTGTGTTGTATAGCCTCCATTATTTGAGAGAGGGATGGCTCAGCAGGGCCTAGGGCCGCGTCAGCAGTGGGATGGGATGCTGGGTCAGTGTCCTCTAAAGGGGAGAGCAGCAGGGGGTCTTCAGGGCTGCAGGAGGGGGTTCGCTGTAACTCACCCTTCCCTTGGTGTTGCTGGGCTGGCAGAGAGGTGGATGGATGGCTGTGCTTCAGAGCATGAGGCCGGCCGGCGCCATTTTTCTGCTGCTGAGACGCCGGTGTCGGCGGATCAAATCCGAGGGCTTCCTCCATGGCTGGGCCGTATTTTACCATCGCGGGTTGCTCTTAGGAGACTCGGGGGTCTTTGGAGGCTGAGGATGGTGCCGGATGGCGACCGGGCTAGCAGGATGATGAAAGGATTGAAGCGGTATGGACGGAGCTCAGGCTTCTCACGTCCTCACATCCCAGAAGTTGGCCACGCCCCCGGATATGTTTTATAGCAGAAAGTAAAAAATATTGTTTTTTTTTTAAATTGTCTGTTTTTTGTTTATAGCGCAAAAAAAAAAAAAAAAAAAACAGAGGTGATCAAATACCACCAAAAGAAAGCTCTATTTGTGGGGGAAAAAAGTTCATAAATTTTATTTGGGTACAGCATTGCACGACCGCATAATTGTCAGTTAAAGTAACGCAGTACCGTATCGCAAAAAATGGCCTGGTCATTAAGGGGTAAAACCTTCTGGGGCTGAAGGGGTTAA
Source organism: Aquarana catesbeiana (assembly GCF_042186555.1). Taxonomy (NCBI): domain Eukaryota; kingdom Metazoa; phylum Chordata; class Amphibia; order Anura; family Ranidae; genus Aquarana; species Aquarana catesbeiana. The sequence continues at coordinate 274,899,291 of NC_133325.1, forward strand.
AGCAGGACTTACAGTCCACAATACTTACCCCTCCTTCAACAGTCTGAGGTCTCACACCACTAGCTTCATTGGTCGGTACGTGATGATGTCACTCATGCTCTGGAGTTCAGTCTGCCACACAGGTTCTGTTCATGGGCAACTCAGTGTACATTCTTGTTCTAGAAATTTCATAGATAGGCAACTCCTATCCTCATATTGGTTAGTGGTTCCAAATTAATAACTACTGCAGTAGTAGGGAACAAACACACAAAGATAAACTCTGCATCTTTCCAAATAACTGTTCTGTTTTTATTGGTGCAATTGAAGGTTTTTATACTTTTGTATTTTTATGGTAACAAGGGGCGAAACATAGGCAGGCTAATTCTAATCAGGACTCAAAAGAATGCAAACATGTAATGAAAACATTCGTGTGCACAATGAGTGCAGTGTGCAATACATAGGCAAACCATACAAAATATAATACAGTTTTATACAGAATTTACAATTTAACAATTATACAGAAAACAGTGAGCAGGCAGGCAGGTTTATTTTATTGCAAAAGAGACATTACATGACTCAACTAATTGGCCAAACATTTTTAAAAAAGCATAAAAAAATGCAAAACATATTAAAAAAAAGTGTGCAAAACCCCAAAAAGCACCGCAGAAATGGATCAAAAGCAAACTGCATAGGTGTGAACCGAACCTTAGGCCTTATGCACAGGTAAACGCTGTTTATCCTGACAGGAGAAAATCGGCGTTGTAAACTCACCTAAGGCTGGCCACACATTATACAATTTTCTTGAACAATTTTCCTTTACATTTACCAAAACCATATAATATGAGGGGCAAACCTAAACACTCTAAATTTGTATGTAATCAGGCATGCCTTCGCACTACATAGTTGAATGTAAATCTAAAGGAAATTGAATAAGAAAATTATACAATGTATGGCCAGCTTTAGCTGCATTTTTTCTGGCCATTGAAATAAATAAACAATGAAGTGTTAAATGCGCCTAGTGTTTATGTGCGTTTAACAGCGTTCAACGTTTTTTGTGGTCAAAATTGCCTCTCCTGAATGTGATTTCCTGTTGCATCGTGGCAGCATACACTTTGGGGGCGAAGTCACAACCCAAAGTGTATGCTGCCATGAAGATGTGACAGGAAAGAAAAATTACGGAAAGGTAAGTATACAATTTTCCGTTTTCCTTCTAACTCTGTGAACAACAAATGACCTCCCTCTGTTATGGCGAAGAAAGGGGGGAGTTATGTAGTCCTAACATATAACAAATAATACTGTGCAAATCACATCGCAAATAGGATATATGAAAACTTATGTCTTTCCCCCCAAAAAAAGTGTATTATCTCAACTGCTGGAATTCTTCTTGCCACTCTTCCATAAAGGCCAAATGTGTTGCGTGCATGACTAATAGTTGTCCTGTGAATAGATTCTCCCACCTGAGCTGTGGATCTGTGCAGCTCCTCCAGAGTTACCATGGGCCTCTTCGCTGCTTCTCTGATTAATGCTCTCCTTGCCCGGCCTGTCAGTTTAGGTGGACGGCCATGCCTTGGTAGGTTTGCAGTTGTTAGATTAGGATAGATTTCAAGAACATTTGTACAGCATTGAGAAAAATGTATCCACAAATGTTGCTAGACACTTCAACCAATACCATAATGGCAGTAGTACCTTTGCAGGTGTACAGATTCTAGAAAAAGTCTTGAGGCTGGGTTCACACTGGTCCGACAAACGCTCCGACATTGGGAGCTCATGTCGCATGACGTGTGAAAATCAATGTTTCCCTATGGGAGCCGTCCTAACTGGTCCGACACAAGTCGTTCCGACTTTAGAAATGCTCCCTGTACTACTTTGGTCCGACTTTGATCCTACTTCAGCCCATTAACTATCATTGAAGTAGGATCAAAGTCGGATCCTTGTCCTAACCATCCGGCTTTGGCATCCAACATTGTGTTATTTCCTGCCCCGTGCTGTAGTCCCTCCCATTGTGTGTAAGGCTGGGTTCACACTGGTGCGACACGACAGCCGTCCTACTTTGGATCCGACTTTGCCCTGCGACATGAAGCCGGCATGTGTCCGACTTTCAATGAACGGGGATCCGACTTGGATCCCTGCCAATGCCCGGCACTGTGTTTGGTATGAATCTTTAGGGGGAACTCCGCGCCAAATTTTAAATAAAAAACCGGCATGAGTTCCCCCTCCAGGAGCATACCAGGCCCTTGGGTCTGGTATGGACCTTGAGGGGAACCCCCTACGCTTGTGTCGGACCAGTTAGGACGGCTCCCATAGGGAAACATTAAATTTCACACGTCATGCGACATGAGCTCCCAATGTCGGAGCGTTTGTCGGACCAGTGTGAACCCAGCCTCAGTTTTGATTTGTCAGGCTGGGTTCACACTGGTCCGACAAACGCTCCGACATTGGGAGCTCATGTCGCATGACGTGTGAAATTTAATGTTTCCCTATGGGAGCCGTCCTAACTGGTCCGACACAAGTCGTTCCGACTTTAGAAATGCTCCCTGTACTACTTTGGTCCGACTTTGATCCTACTTCAGCCTATTGACTATCATTGAAGTCGGATCAAAGTCGGATTGCCGTCTCGCATGATCCGACTTCGGCACGCGACTTGTGCTCAGATCATCTTGAGGGGGAACTCCGCGCCAAATTTTAGATAAAAATCCGGCATGGGTTCCCCCTCCAAGAGCATACCAGGCCCTTGGGTCTGGTATGGAACTTGAGGGGAACCCCCTACGCCGAAAAAGCGGCGTGGGGGGTCCCCCCAATCCATACCAGACCCTTATCCGAGCACGCAGCCCGGCCGGACAGGAATGGGGGTGGGGACGAGCGAGCGCCCCCCCCCCTCCTGAACCGTACCAGGCCGCATGCCCTCAACATGGGGGGTTGTGCCTTGGGGGAGGGGGGCGCGCTGCGGCCCCCCCACCCCAAAGCACCTTGTCCCCATGTTGATGAGGACAAGGGCCTCTTCCCGACAACCCTGGCCGTTGGTTGTCGGGGTCTGCGGGCGGGGGGCTTATCGGAATCCGGGAGCCCCCTTTAATAAGGGAGCCCCCAGATCCCGGCCCCCCACCCTATGTGAATGAGTATGGGGTACAGCGTACCCCTACCCATTCACCTAGGAAAAAAGTGTCAATTTAAAAAAAAACACTACACAGATTTTTAAAGCATTTTATTAGACAGCTCCGGGGGTCTTCTTCCGACTTCGGGGGTCTCTCCGGTTCTTCTCCACGCTCTCCGGATCTTCTGCCGGGCTCCTCCGCTCTCTTCTGCTCTTTTGGCATAAGGGGTGATGACCACGCCCCTCCGCTCTCTTCTGCTCTTTTGGCATAAGGGGTGATGACCACGCCCCCTAAAACGTCACAGTCCCAGCATGCCCAGGGACTGTGACGGCATAAGGGGGCGGGGTCACCGCCTATATAAGTCAGAGCAGAGCGCACAGAGAGCATTCTAGCCCCAGAGAGCGTCGTGTCAACATCAGGAGAAGAGGGCAGAAGGCAGAAGGCAGATGATTGAAGACCAGGCTCCTCCGCTTTAGCAAAAGAGCGGCAAAAGAGCAGAAGAGAGCGGAGGAGCCCTGCAGAAGATCCGGAGAGCGTGGAGAAGAACCGGAGAGACCCCCGAAGTCAGAAGAAGACCCCCGGAGCTGTCTAATAAAATGCTTTAAAAATCTGTGTAGTGTTTTTTTTTAAATTGACACTTTTTTCCTAGGTGAAGGGGTAGGGGTACGCTGTACCCCATACTCATTCACATAGGGTGGGGGGCCGGGATCTGGGGGCTCCCTTATTAAAGGGGGCTCCCGGATTCCGATAAGCCCCCCGCCCGCAGACCCCGACAACCAACGGCCAGGGTTGTCGGGAAGAGGCCCTTGTCCTCATCAACATGGGGACAAGGTGCTTTGGGGTGGGGGGGCCGCAGCGCGCCCCCTCCCCCAAGGCACCACCCCCCATGTTGAGGGCATGCGGCCTGGTACGGTTCAGGAGGGGGGGGGGGCGCTCGCTCGTCCCCACCCCCATTCCTGTCCGGCCGGGCTGCGTGCTCGGATAAGGGTCTGGTATGGATTGGGGGCGACCCCCCACGCCGTTTTTTCGGCGTAGGGGGTTCCCCTCAAGGTCCATACCAGACCCAAGGGCCTGGTATGCCTCTGGAGGGGGAACCCATGCCGGTTTTTTATTTAAAATTTGGCGCGGAGTTCCCCCCTAAAGATTCATACCAAACACAGTGCCGGCATTGGCGGGGATCCAAGTCGGATCCCCGTTCATTGAAAGTCGGACACATGCCGGCTTCATGTCGCAGGGCAAAGTCGGATCCAAAGTAGGACGGCTGTCGTGTCGCACCAGTGTGAACCCAGCCTCAAAGGACAAGTGTACTATCTGAAAAGTCGGACCTGTTCATGAAAGTTGGATGGATGTAGGACCAATGTAGGATCAATGTAGGACCAATGTAGGACTGATGTCGCAGAGGAAAGTAGGATGAAAGTCGTACTACTGTCGTGTAGTATAGTGTGAACCCAGCCTAAGGCTGGGTTCACACTGGTGCGACACGACAGCCGTCCTACTTTGGATCCGACTTTGCCCTGCGACATGAAGCCGGCATGTGTCCGACTTTCAATGAACGAGGATCCGACTTGGATCCCCGCCAATGCCGGCACTGTGTTTGGTATGAATCTTTAGGGGGGAACTCCGCACCAAATTTTAAATAAAAAACCGGCATGGGTTCCCCCTCCAGAGGCATACCAGGCCCTTGGGTCTGGTATGGACCTTGAAGGGAACCCCCTACGCCGAAAAAACGGCGTGGGGGGTCGCCCCCAATCCATACCAGACCCTTATCCGAGCACGCAGCCCGGCCGGACAGGAATGGGGGTGGGGACGAGCGAGCGCCCCCCCCCCTCCTGAACCGTACCAGGCCGCATGCCCTCAACATGGGGGGTGGTGCCTTGGGGGAGGGGGGCGCGCTGCGGCCCCCCCACCCCAAAGCACCTTGTCCCCATGTCGATGAGGACAAGGGCCTCTTCCCGACAACCCTGGCCGTTGGTTGTCGGGGTCTGCGGGCGGGGGGCTTATCGGAATCCGGGAGCCCCCTTTAATAAGGGAGCCCCCAGATCCCGGCCCCCCACCCTATGTGAATGAGTATGGGGTACAGCGTACCCCTACCCATTCACCTAGGAAAAAAGTGTCAATTTAAAAAAAAACACTACACAGATTTTTAAAGCATTTTATTAGACAGCTCCGGGGGTCTTCTTCCGACTTCGGGGGTCTCTCCGGTTCTTCTCCACGCTCTCCGGATCTTCTGCCGGGCTCCTCCGCTCTCTTCTGCTCTTTTGCCGCTCTTTTGCTAAAGCGGAGGAGCCCGGTCTTCGGTCTTCAATCTTCTGCCTTCTGCCTTCTGCCTTCTGCCTTCTGCCTTCTGCCTTCTGCCTTCTGCCTTCTGCCCTCTTCTCCTGATGTTGACACGACGCTCTCTGGGGCTAGAATGCTCTCTGTGCGCTCTGCTCTGACTTATATAGGCGGTGACCCCGCCCCCTTATGCCGTCACAGTCCCTGGGCATGCTGGGACTGTGACGTTTTAGGGGGCGTGGTCATCGGGTGATGACCACGCCCCCTAAAACGTCACAGTCCCAGCATGCCCAGGGACTGTGACGGCATAAGGGGGCGGGGTCACCGCCTATATAAGTCAGAGCAGAGCGCACAGAGAGCATTCTAGCCCCAGAGAGCGTCGTGTCAACATCAGGAGAAGAGGGCAGAAGGCAGAAGGCAGAAGGCAGAAGGCAGAAGGCAGAAGATTGAAGACCGAAGACCGGGCTCCTCCGCTTTAGCAAAAGAGCGGCAAAAGAGCAGAAGAGAGCGGAGGAGCCCGGCAGAAGATCCGGAGAGCGTGGAGAAGAACCGGAGAGACCCCCGAAGTCGGAAGAAGACCCCCGGAGCTGTCTAATAAAATGCTTTAAAAATCTGTGTAGTGTTTTTTTTTAAATTGACACTTTTTTCCTAGGTGAATGGGTAGGGGTACGCTGTACCCCATACTCATTCACATAGGGTGGGGGGCCGGGATCTGGGGGCTCCCTTATTAAAGGGGGCTCCCGGATTCCGATAAGCCCCCCGCCCGCAGACCCCGACAACCAACGGCCAGGGTTGTCGGGAAGAGGCCCTTGTCCTCATCGACATGGGGACAAGGTGCTTTGGGGTGGGGGGGCCGCAGCGCGCCCCCCTCCCCCAAGGCACCACCCCCCATGTTGAGGGCATGCGGCCTGGTACGGTTCAGGAGGGGGGGGGGGGCGCTCGCTCGTCCCCACCCCCATTCCTGTCCGGCCGGGCTGCGTGCTCGGATAAGGGTCTGGTATGGATTGGGGGGACCCCCACGCCGCTTTTTCGGCGTAGGGGGTTCCCCTCAAGTTCCATACCAGACCCAAGGGCCTGGTATGCTCTTGGAGGGGGAACCCATGCCGGATTTTTATCTAAAATTTGGCGCGGAGTTCCCCCTCAAGATCATCTGAGCACAAGTCGCGTGCCGAAGTCGGATCATGCGAGACGGCAATCCGACTTTGATCCGACTTCAATGATAGTCAATAGGCTGAAGTAGGATCAAAGTCGGACCAAAGTAGTACAGGGAGCATTTCTAAAGTCGGAACGACTTGTGTCGGACCAGTTAGGACGGCTCCCATAGGGAAACATTAAGGCTGGGTTCACACTGGTCCGACAAACGCTCCGACATTGGGAGCTCATGTCGCATGACGTGTGAAATTTAATGTTTCCCTATGGGAGCCGTCCTAACTGGTCCGACACAAGTCGTTCCGACTTTAGAAATGCTCCCTGTACTACTTTGGTCCGACTTTGATCCTACTTCAGTCTATTGACTATCATTGAAGTCGGATCAAAGTCGGATTGCCGTCTTGCATGATCCGACTTTGGCACGCGACTTGTGCTCAGATGTTCTTGAGGGGGAACTCCGCGCCAAATTTTAAATAAAAAACCGGCATGGGTTCCCCCTCCAAGAGCATACCAGGCCCTTGGGTCTGGTATGGACCTTGAGGGGAACCCCCTACGCCGATAAAAACGGCGTGGGGGTCCCCCCCAATCCATACCAGACCCTTATCCGAGCACGCAGCCCGGCCGGACAGGAATGGGGGTGGGGACGAGCGAGCGCCCCCCCCCCTCCTGAGCCGTACCAGGCCGCATGCCCTCAACATGGGGGGTTGGTGCTTTGGGGGAGGGGGCGCGCTGCGGCCCCCCACCCCAAAGCACCTTGTCCCCATGTTGATGAGGACAAGGGCCTCTTCCCGACAACCCTGGCCGTTGGTTGTCGGGGTCTGCGGGCGGGGGGCTTATCGGAATCCGGGAGCCCCCTTTAATAAGGGAGCCCCCAGATCCCGGCCCCCCACCCTATGTGAATGAGTATGGGGTACAGCGTACCCCTACCCATTCACCTAGGAAAAAAGTGTCAATTTAAAAAAAAAACACTACACAGATTTTTAAAGCATTTTATTAGACAGCTCCGGGGGTCTTCTTCCGACTTCGGGGGTCTCTCCGGTTCTTCTCCACGCTCTCCGGATCTTCTGCCGGGCTCCTCCGCTCTCTTCTGCTCTTTTGCCGCTCTTTTGCTAAAGCGGAGGAGCCCGGTCTTCAATCTTCTGCCTTCTGCCTTCTGCCCTCTTCTCCTGATGTTGACACGACGCTCTCTGGGGCTAGAATGCTCTCTGTGCGCTCTGCTCTGACTTATATAGGCGGTGACCCCGCCCCCTTATGCCGTCACAGTCCCTGGGCATGCTGGGACTGTGACGTTTTAGGGGGCGTGGTCATCACCCGATGACCACGCCCCCTAAAACGTCACAGTCCCAGCATGCCCAGGGACTGTGACGGCATAAGGGGGCGGGGTCACCGCCTATATAAGTCAGAGCAGAGCGCACAGAGAGCATTCTAGCCCCAGAGAGCGTCGTGTCAACATCAGGAGAAGAGGGCAGAAGGCAGAAGATTGAAGACCGGGCTCCTCCGCTTTAGCAAAAGAGCGGCAAAAGAGCAGAAGAGAGCGGAGGAGCCCGGCAGAAGATCCGGAGAGCGTGGAGAAGAACCGGAGAGACCCCCGAAGTCGGAAGAAGACCCCCGGAGCTGTCTAATAAAATGCTTTAAAAATCTGTGTAGTGTTTTTTTTTTAAATTGACACTTTTTTCCTAGGTGAATGGGTAGGGGTACGCTGTACCCCATACTCATTCACATAGGGTGGGGGGCCGGGATCTGGGGGCTCCCTTATTAAAGGGGGCTCCCGGATTCCGATAAGCCCCCCGCCCGCAGACCCCGACAACCAACGGCCAGGGTTGTCGGGAAGAGGCCCTTGTCCTCATCGACATGGGGACAAGGTGCTTTGGGGTGGGGGGGCCGCAGCGCGCCCCCCTCCCCCAAGGCACCACCCCCCATGTTGAGGGCATGCGGCCTGGTACGGTTCAGGAGGGGGGGGGGCGCTCGCTCGTCCCCACCCCCATTCCTGTCCGGCCGGGCTGCGTGCTCGGATAAGGGTCTGGTATGGATTGGGGGCGACCCCCCACGCCGTTTTTTCGGCGTAGGGGGTTCCCCTCAAGGTCCATACCAGACCCAAGGGCCTGGCATGCCTCTGGAGGGGGAACCCATGCCGGTTTTTTATTTAAAATTTGGCGCGGAGTTCCCCCCTAAAGATTCATACCAAACACAGTGCCGGGGCATTGGCGGGGATCCAAGTCGGATCCCCGTTCATTGAAAGTCGGACACATGCCGGCTTCATGTCGCAGGGCAAAGTCGGATCCAAAGTAGGACGGCTGTCGTGTCGCACCAGTGTGAACCCAGCCTTAATTTCACACGTCATGCGACATGAGCTCCCAATGTCGGAGCGTTTGTCGGACCAATGTGAACCCAGCCTAAAACCCACTAGAGGAGGGGATGTTTTCAAACTTCTGTGCAAAAGGGAGGTTTTTTGGATTTTTTATTTCAAGACCAGAAAACCTTTTGGAATGAACCATGAATGGGACATCACACATTTTTACAATTAGATTTGTTTTTGTTCCATCCAGGTCCATATATATACATGCAGTGCATGTCAACTATTTCAGACATGCATGTGTACGTGTGTGTGTGTGTGTGTGTATATATATGTATGTGTATATCAATTCCATATCTTTTTCCTATTATTTTGTCACTGTTGCGATTTGCACATTCTGATGTTTATATTTAAGGCTGGGTTCACACTATACGGCTGGGTTCACACTGGTCCGACAAACGCTCCGACATTGGCAGCTCATGTCGCATGACGTGTGAAATTCAATGTTTCCCTATGGGAGCCGTCCTGACTGGTCCGACACAAGTCGTTCCGACTTTAGAAATGCTCCCTGTACTACTTTGGTCCGACTTTGATCCTACGTCAGCCCATTGACTATCATTGAAGTAGGATCAAAGTCGGATCCTTGTCCTAACCATCCGACTTTGGCATCCAACATTGTGTTATTTCCTGCCCCCTGCTGTAGCCCCTCCCTTTGTGTGTTAGTTTTGATTGGTCAAAGGACAAGTGTACTATCTGAAAAGTCGGTTCAAAGTAGTATCCTGTTAATGAAAGTTGGATGGATGTAGGACCAATGTAGGATCAATGTAGGACCAATGTAGGACTGATGTCTCAGAGCAAAGTAGGATGAAAGTCGTACTACTGTCGTGTAGTATAGTGTGAACCCAGCCTACTACACGACAGTAGTACAACTTTCATCCTACTTTGCTCTGCGACATCGGTCCTACATTGGTCCTACATTGATCCTACTTTGGTCCTACATCCATCCGACTTTCATGAACAGGATACTACTTTGATCCGACTTTTCAGATAGTACACTTGTCCTTTGACCAATCAAAACTAACACACAATGGGAAGGGGCTACAGCAGGTGACAGGAAATAACACAATGTCAGATGCCAAAGTCGGATGGTTAGGACAAGGATCCGACTATGATCCTACTTCAATGAAAGTCAATGGGCTGAAGTAGGATCAAAGTCAGACCAAAGTAGTACAGGGAGCATTTTCAAAGTCGGACCGACTTGTGTCGGACCAGTTAAGACGGCTCCCATAGGGGAACATTGAATTTCACACGTCATGCGACATGAGCTCCCAATGTCGGAGCGTTTGTCGGACCAGTGTGAACCCAGCCTGGGACAGGAATGGGGGTGGACAGGAATGGGGGTGGGGACGAGCGAGCGCCCCCCCCTCCTGAACCGTACCAGGCCGCATGCCCTCAACATGGGGGGTGGTGCCTTGGGGGAGGGGGCGCGCTGCGGCCCCCCCACCCCAAAGCACCTTGTCCCCATGTTGATGAGGACAAGGGCCTCTTCCCGACAACCCTGGCCGTTGGTTGTCGGGGTCTGTGGGCGGGGGCTTATCGGAATCCGGGAGCCCCCTTTAATAAGGGGGCCCCCAGATCCCGGCCCCCCACCCTATGTGAATGAGTATGGGGTACATCGTACCCCTACCCATTCACCTAGGGAAAAAGTGTCAATTAAAAAAAAACACTACACAGATTTTTAAAGTAATTTATTAGACAGCTCCGGGGGTCTTCTTCCGACTTCGGGGGTCTCTCCGGTTCTTCTCCGCGCTCTCCGGGTCTTCTGCCGGGCTCCTCCGCTATTTTCTGCTCTTTTGCTATAGCGGAGGAGCCCGGTCTGCTGCCTTCTTCTCTTCAGGGGTCTCTCCGGTTCTTCTCCGCGCTCTCCGGACCTTCTGCCGGGCTCCTCCGCTCTCTTCTGCTCTTTTGCCGCTCTTTTGCTATAGCGAAGGAGCCCGGTCTTCAATCTTCTGCCTTCTGCTCTCTTCTCCTGATGTTGACACGACGCTCTCTGGGGCTGGAATGCACTCTGAGCGCTCCGCTCTGACTTATATAGGTGGTGACCACGCCCCCTTATGCCGTCACAGTCCCTGGGCATGCTGGGACTGTGACGTTTTAGGGGGCGTGGTCATCACCCGATGACCACGCCCCCTTATGCCGTCATAGTCCCAGCATGCCCAGGGACTGTGACGGCATAAGGGGGCGTGGTCACCACCTATATAAGTCAGAGCAGAGCGCTCAGAGTGCATTCCAGCAACAGAGAGCGTCGTGTCAACATCAGGAGAAGAGAGCAGAAGGCAGAAGGCAGAAGGCAGAAGATTGAAGACCGGGCTCCTTCGCTAAAGCAAAAGAGCGGCAAAAGAGCAGAAGAGAGCGGAGGAGCCCGGCAGAAGGTCCGGAGAGCGCGGAGAAGAACCGGAGAGACCCCCGAAGAGAAGAAGGCAGCAGACCGGGCTCCTCCGCTATAGCAAAAGAGCAGAAAATAGCGGAGGAGCCCGGCAGAAGACCCGGAGAGCGCGGAGAAGAACCGGAGAGACCCCCGAAGTCGGAAGAAGACCCCCGGAGCTGTCTAATAAATTACTTTAAAAATCTGTGTAGTGTTTTTTTTTAATTGACACTTTTTCCCTAGGTGAATGGGTAGGGGTACGATGTACCCCATACTCATTCACATAGGGTGGGGGGCCGGGATCTGGGGGCCCCCTTATTAAAGGGGGCTCCCGGATTCCGATAAGCCCCCGCCCGCAGACCCCGACAACCAACGGCCAGGGTTGTCGGGAAGAGGCCCTTGTCCTCATCAACATGGGGACAAGGTGCTTTGGGGTGGGGGGGCCGCAGCGCGCCCCCTCCCCCAAGGCACCACCCCCCATGTTGAGGGCATGCGGCCTGGTACGGTTCAGGAGGGGGGGGGGGCGCTCGCTCGTCCCCACCCCCATTCCTGTCCGGCCGGGCTGCGTGCTCGGATAAGGGTCTGGTATGGATTGGGGGCGACCCCCCACGCCGTTTTTTCGGCGTAGGGGGTTCCCCTCAAGGTCCATACCAGACCCAAGGGCCTGGTATGCTCTTGGAGGGGGAACCCATGCCGGTTTTTTATTTAAAGTTTGGCGCGGAGTTCCCCCTCAAGAACATCTGAGCGTGCCGAAGTCGGATCATGCAAGACGGCAATCCGACTTTGATCCGACTTCAATGATAGTCAATAGGCTGAAGTAGGATCAAAGTCGGACCAAAGTAGTACAGGGAGCATTTCTAAAGTCGGAACGACTTGTGTCGGACCAGTTAGGACGGCTCCCATAGGGAAACATTAAATTTCACACGTCATGCGACATGAGCTCCCAATGTCGGAGCGTTTGTCGGACCAGTGTGAACCCAGCCTAAGGCTGGGTTCACACTATACTACACGACAGTAGTACGACTTTCATCCTACTTTGCTCTGCGACATCAGTCCTACATTGGTCCTACTGTGATCCTACATTGGTCCTACATCCATCCAACTTTCATGAACAGGATACTACTTTGATCCGACTTTTCAGATAGTACACTTGTCCTTTGACCAATCAAAACTAACACACAATGGGAGGGGCTACAGCAGGGGGCAGGAAATAACACAATGTCGGATGCCAAAGTCGGATGGTTAGGACAAGGATCTGACTTTGATCCTACTTCAATGATAGTCAATGGGCTGAAGTAGGATCAAAGTCGGACCAAAGTAGTACAGGGAGCATTTTCAAAGTCGGACCGACTTGTGTCGGACCAGTTAAGAAGGCTCCCATAGGGAAACATTGATTTTCACACGTCATGCGACATGAGCTCCCAATGTCGGAACGTTTGTCGGACCAGTGTGAACCCAGCCTTACACCGGAGTCCATTGCTTTTTGTTACAATGCTACTTTTGTCCTTATGGCTGGGTTCACACTGGTGCGACACGACAGCCGTCCTACTTTGGATCCGACTTTGCCCTGCGACATGAAGCCGGCATGTGTCCGACTTTCAATGAACGGGGATCCGACTTGGATCCCCGCCAATGCCGGCACTGTGTTTGGTATGAATCTTTAGGGGGGAACTCCGCGCCAAATTTTAAATAAAAAACCGGCATGGGTTCCCCCTCCAGAGGCATACCAGGCCCTTGGGTCTGGTATGGACCTTGAGGGGAACCCCCTACGCTGAAAAAACGGCGTGGGGGGTCGCCCCCAATCCATACCAGACCCTTATCCGAGCACGCAGCCCGGCCGGACAGGAATGGGGGTGGGGACGAGCGAGCGCCCCCCCCCCTCCTGAACCGTACCAGGCCGCATGCCCTCAACATGGGGGGTGGTGCCTTGGGGGAGGGGGGCGCGCTGCGGCCCCCCCACCCCAAAGCACCTTGTCCCCATGTCGATGAGGACAAGGGCCTCTTCCCGACAACCCTGGCCGTTGGTTGTCGGGGTCTGCGGGCGGGGGGCTTATCGGAATCCGGGAGCCCCCTTTAATAAGGGAGCCCCCAGATCCCGGCCCCCCACCCTATGTGAATGAGTATGGGGTACAGCGTACCCCTACCCATTCACCTAGGAAAAAAGTGTCAATTTAAAAAAAAACACTACACAGATTTTTAAAGCATTTTATTAGACAGCTCCGGGGGTCTTCTTCCGACTTCGGGGGTCTCTCCGGTTCTTCTCCACGCTCTCCGGATCTTCTGCCGGGCTCCTCCGCTCTCTTCTGCTCTTTTGCCGCTCTTTTGCTAAAGCGGAGGAGCCCGGCCTTCTGCCTTCTGCCTTCTGCCTTCTGCCCTCTTCTCCTGATGTTGACACGACGCTCTCTGGGGCTAGAATGCTCTCTGTGCGCTCTGCTCTGACTTATATAGGCGGTGACCCCGCCCCCTTATGCCGTCACAGTCCCTGGGCATGCTGGGACTGTGACGTTTTAGGGGGCGTGGTCATCGGGTGATGACCACGCCCCCTAAAACGTCACAGTCCCAGCATGCCCAGGGACTGTGACGGCATAAGGGGGCGGGGTCACCGCCTATATAAGTCAGAGCAGAGCGCACAGAGAGCATTCTAGCCCCAGAGAGCGTCGTGTCAACATCAGGAGAAGAGGGCAGAAGGCAGAAGGCAGAAGATTGAAGACCGGGCTCCTCCGCTTTAGCAAAAGAGCGGCAAAAGAGCAGAAGAGAGCGGAGGAGCCCGGCAGAAGATCCGGAGAGCGTGGAGAAGAACCGGAGAGACCCCCGAAGTCGGAAGAAGACCCCCGGAGCTGTCTAATAAAATGCTTTAAAAATCTGTGTAGTGTTTTTTTTTTAAATTGACACTTTTTTCCTAGGTGAATGGGTAGGGGTACGCTGTACCCCATACTCATTCACATAGGGTGGGGGGCCGGGATCTGGGGGCTCCCTTATTAAAGGGGGCTCCCGGATTCCGATAAGCCCCCCGCCCGCAGACCCCGACAACCAACGGCCAGGGTTGTCGGGAAGAGGCCCTTGTCCTCATCAACATGGGGACAAGGTGCTTTGGGGTGGGGGGCCGCAGCGCGCCCCCTCCCCCAAAGCACCAACCCCCCATGTTGAGGGCATGCGGCCTGGTACGGCTCAGGAGGGGGGGGGCGCTCGCTCGTCCCCACCCCCATTCCTGTCCGGCCGGGCTGCGTGCTCGGATAAGGGTCTGGTATGGATTGGGGGGGACCCCCACGCCGTTTTTATCGGCGTAGGGGGTTCCCCTCAAGGTCCATACCAGACCCAAGGGCCTGGTATGCTCTTGGAGGGGGAACCCATGCCGGTTTTTTATTTAAAATTTGGCGCGGAGTTCCCCCTCAAGAACATCTGAGCACAAGTCGCGTGCCAAAGTCGGATCATGCAAGACGGCAATCCGACTTTGATCCGACTTCAATGATAGTCAATAGACTGAAGTAGGATCAAAGTCGGACCAAAGTAGTACAGGGAGCATTTCTAAAGTCGGAACGACTTGTGTCGGACCAGTTAGGACGGCTCCCATAGGGAAACATTAAATTTCACACGTCATGCGACATGAGCTCCCAATGTCGGAGCGTTTGTCGGACCAGTGTGAACCCAGCCTATGTCCTTTATAGATTTGACTTTTGATGGCTATTTTTTCATCACCAGTCAGCTCAATGCATTTTTCACATCATTAGTCCAATTACACTGAGGTTCAGTTTAGCTGAACAAAGTTTTGGTTCTGAACTTTTAATACCCAATGAGATTTTGCTATATACATCCATTTACATACACACCTATGAATTTTCATAATGTGTGCATAGATATTTTGCATTTCATGTATTCAATGAACAGATGTGTTTTTTGGTTAACCCTTTTGGGCAAGCCTGGATTTGGACATTTTGTGTCTTTTTTCTAGGCTTTATTGTCCTTTTCTTTACTTTTCTCCTTTTTCATGATTTGCTTGTGATTTAACTTTGGATATATGACCGCAAGCTTACATATATATTTTTATTATGACTGTTACTGTTTTTGTGTGCATTTGTTTAGACATATGTATGAGTTTTAAATGTTGCAATGTTTTTAAAATGTTGGTTGAAATGTTGTTTGTATGTGGCACTATTAGAGCCAGGTGTGTTTTTGGGTGTATCCCAATTTGGGTGGACTCCCTTAAAAGGCCTGCCTGTTTAGTGTTTCATTGGTTGTGAACAAGCAAACTATCGCTTGTGAAACGTCTACTAGTGCCTGTATCTGTCTGACCCGTTTTTGACAATAAAGATGACATCAAGATAATTTGGAGTTCCAGTATGCGACCAATTCCTTGTCTTGTTTGTCTTCCACGGTGGTGAGCCAAGGTCTGCACCTGTGACCCATCCTGCACCTGAGTTTGCCTGGAGCGGTGTGCTTCTCTCTGTTCTCAGGTTTGCAGTTGTGCCATACTCTTTCCATTTTTAGATGCTGGATTGAACAGTGCTCTGTGAGATTTTCAAGGCTTGGGATATTTTTTTTATAACCTAAACCTGCTTTAAACTTCTCCACAACTTTAACCTTGACCTGTCTGGTGTGTTCCTTGGCCTTCACTATGCTGTTTGTTCACTAAGATTCTCTAACAAACCTCTGAGGGATTCACAGAACAGCTGTATTTATATTGAGATTAAATTATACACAGGTAGACTCTACTTACTAGTTAGGTGACTTCTGAAGGCAATTGGTTCCACTAGATTTTAGTTAGGGGTATCAGAGTGAAGGGGGCTGAATACAAATGCACACCACACTTTTTAGATATTTATTTGTAAAAAAAAAATTGAAAATCATTTTTCTTTTACTTCACAATTATGTGCTACTTTGTGTTGGTCTATCACATAAAATTCCAATAAAATACATTTTACGTTTTTGGTTGTAACATGACAAAATGTGGGAAATTTCAAGGGGTATGAATACTTTTTCCAAGGCAGTCTATATTTTGTTTGCCAAGACCTACATCCATTTCCTATTATTTATTTTTTTTTTCTCACTGTTGAAACCTGTTGATTGTTATGGTTAATGTTTAACTGTTTCATATAAGGATTGTACCCCCAGTTTTACCGGGTGCCCTATACCATAATTCCTTGCCGGAATAACTGTTGTAACTTCTCTTTAAACTCTGTTTGAAGCGACACACAGCACATCTTGCACACTTGCCCTCTGTGCGTGGCTGAGAGCCTGCTAAAGTTCTGGGGATGAGTTTTGTGTTGGTTGTGGGGGGGGGGGGGTTTGTGTTTTTTTTTGTGGGTTTGGGTTTTTGGTTGTTAGTTTCCCTTATGTTTATTTCACGGTACTGACTTAATTTAATGCCTATGTAATGTCTGATACAGTGTTGCTCTATTTCCTTGTCTGCTCCATCCAGGTTCTGCTCCTCTTTCTCTTGTTACCCATGTTGCCTGATCTTGGGAAAAAGTTGGCAGTCTGTCCTCACTTAATATCCTCTCCTGGAATCCGAGTGACTTAAATTTTGCATATAAAGCGATCTTTGGTGTTCCAATTTATTAAAACTCATGCCCCTGAGATTTGTATATTTCAAGAGACTCATCTGATGGGTAGTAAGACCCTTATGGCGCGTACACACATTCCGAAAATCGGACGACAGATCATCCGTGTGTTTTTTTTTGTTTTGTTTTTTTGCATGCTAGTCGTATATCGAACCTGAAGAGTTTACTAAATTTACGAAAATTCTCGTACAACAGAATTAAAAATCAGATGTGATGTCGTGTTGTAGGTTATTTGTATTGTATTTTCAGACGACAACTGTACTGATTAAAACGAAAATCGTATGATCTGGTATCGTACAAGATTTTTCACGCATGTCCAATAAAATTATATTAGACTGTCCTGATCGGCTCTCGAAAGCTCTGTACTAACGATCAGATTATTGTACGATCGCGTCAAAAGCGGTATTTTTCGTCTGATTTTTGAATTGAGTGTATGGGCCATTAACCTACAAAAAAAACGCAGGCCGGGCACCACTATCACTCTACTTATTCTAATTTTGCAAGGGGGGGGGGGGTGTGTGAGTGTTCTGGTGCACAAATCTCTAGCCTTTAAATTGCTGGACCTCATCTTGGACAGTATGTTATATTTCATGTGCAAATTGAATGTTCCACATTGGTAATAGTTGGGCTATATCTGCCTCAACCAGCTTCGCTCATAAGATAATCACCGTACTGGCTGAGTTTGCCACTGTCAATATTATTATGCTGGGTGATTTTAACTTGGTCCCTGACCCGGCATGGACAGGCTACCCACCGAGGGCCCTTCCCACTCTGGCGTTGCTGTATGGTCTTACCGATGTCTAGCGGTCGAAACACCCTCATACTCGTGCCTATACATGTCATTCAGCATCTTATAAAACATCCTCACATGTTGACTTTGTTTTCGTGGGGGGGGGTCTGTCCTGCCTGAGGTTACCGTTTGTCACAATTTTGCTGAGGGGTATCTCAAACCATGCTCCTCTGTATTTACATTTGGACATGTCAGTGGCCCCTTCAGATAAGTTATGGAGGCTCTCCAGGTTCTGGATCACTGATACCATAATGGAACTGCAGTCTTGGGGTCACCTGGTTACGTATTGGAGTATAAACTCTTGACACCGTTTCTGACGCCTTGATGTGGGATGCCTTGCAAGGCATCCATGCGGGGCAATACTAAGTTAATATTGCCAAGGTTCGGAAAGAGCCTAAGTCCGACTTAGTTGAGGCTGCAGCTAGTGAACAGGGAGCGTTATATGTACATACTAAAGACCCACAACAGTACGAATGCCTACAAACCTTGACAAGAGATTCTCCTACTCCATACAGCCCTGGCAAAAAAAATAAATTACTCCACCAATCCCAGCACATATTTGAGCAGGGTGAGTGGAATGGGAGACTGCTGGCTTGGCTGTCTAGAGAACATGTCGCTGGAGCCAGTATATCACATATCCTCTGCCCTTCTGGAACCATGTTTTCAGTTTTGCCTCATGCTACCAGACTTTCTACAGCTTCAGAGTGATGTATGATAGCAAACTTTACCAGTTCTCACCTCTACATACCCTGACAAATTAGACTTGCTTATTACTGTAGCAGAGGTACAAAAGGCATTGGGGGTGGTCCAGTCGCATTGGGTGTAGTGGCTTCCCTGGACACCGAGAAGGCCTTTGACTCTGTCGAGTGGAGCTATCTCTCGGCGGCCCTGGCTGCTTTGGGTTTGGCTATTATGCTTTGTCCTAACATGTTAATGAGCACATCTATCGGCACCTTAAAGGGACCAGCACCCCAGGTTTGAACACGTTTATTTGGGTGGATTAGGCGAATGCTCTGATTCGAGGATCACCATCATATGAGAGCTTTGATTATAAGGCACATTTGAAAATTTATTTTGGTGAGAGTTGTGTGAGCATGGAGGTGTTTTACGGAGGTGGAAGCACATTGTGGCTTCACTCAAATTAAAGAAGTAACTATTCATATACATCACGATTGAAGACTGTTGAACTGTCACTCATACTGTGTGTGTGTGTATGTATGTATGTATGTGTGTATATATATATATATATATATATATACATATACATATACAACTTTTATGTTCATTGGCTGTGGACTTTTATGAAGTAGCAGAATGCATTTTGGGGTGTAATTCCACATATAACCATGCCATGTTTGAACAATATATCATTTAGTGACAACTTGGACTCAACATGCCTATCAGCAAATAGCTTGGGGTGTCTACTTTCCAAAAAGGGGTCATTTGGGGGAGTTTTAAACTGTCCTGGCATTTTATGCACAGCATTTAGAAGCTCATGTCACACATCACCCACTTGAAGACTAAGCCCTGTTAAAAAAAATAAATAAATAAACTGGGGTCCTAGATCTCTCCTCTGCTCTCAAAGCATCTGACCACACCAATATTGGTGTGATAAAATGCTTTGCCAAATTCCCAATGGCACTGTTTATATCTGGCGAAACCCAAGTCATGAAATGCTCGTAACTTCCGGTTTCTTAGGCCATAGAGATGATTGGAGCCATTCTGGTCTCTGATTAGCTCTATTGTCAGCTGGCGGAACCACCGGCTGCATTCTCGGGTTCCCTGTTGGGACAGGAGAGTCAGAGAAAACCATGGGGGAGGGGGGGGGATTTTCCCTCCCACTGCTTATAAAAGCAGTCTAGAGGCTAATTAGCTGCTAGGATTGCTTTTACATGAAAGCCGACCGCTGGCTGAAAAGAATGATACCAATATTATACCTAAACCTGCAGGCATCATTCTGGTATAATGAATCAAAGTCCAGCAACATACCAGTACGTTGCTAGTCCTTGTTGGGCATACATTGTAATGTTCTTTTTTTCATGCAGCCTGTGGGCTGAATGAAAAAGAGATTGATCAGTGGGTATGCCCACCATTAGAATACCGCCCTTCATCCACCCATTTCTAATGATGCGCATAAATGCACCATTTTTTTTTTTTTTAACTGTGGTGGTGAAATAACCTCCAACAGCACTGGAGTCACTGCTTTATGTATCATGGGAGCAAACGCTGTTGCTGTCAAAATAAATAAACCCGTGCTGCAGCTGAAAGGCGTACCTGCTAAGCAAATGATGGTTAACAATAAAACAAACATTACAATATAACATACCATACCTGCAAAGCAAATACAATACAACATAGTAGAAATAAAACAGAGAGAGAACAATTGATATAGAACGAGAGAGAGAGAGAGAGAGAGAGAATAAAACCACAACTATATTTGGATTTTTTTTTTTTTCACTTTTATAAAAACTGTAAAAAAAAAAACTGTAAACTGAACATTTGCAGATTAGGGTCTCTCAAAATGTGATGGCCATCACATCTTTCGAGACCGTGTGTATGTGTTCCTAGGACTGTGTAGTGCTGTACCCTATGCTAATACTCAACTAGTATGTGGTGCGTTTGAAACAGTCACCGATGCAGAGACCAGGTTGGTCAGGACAGGAGGAACAATAAAAGTGGGTGTCACGCCTAAATCCGTGTTTTCTGCAGACACGACATCTTCTTTGGGTAGGGGTACCAGGGAGGACATAAGGAAAATGCCTCTCATGCAGCTGGCTCACTACATTTGCGTTGGAAAGGTGGACCAAAGCAGCGCCTGGAAACAGAAGGGCTGTGACGATCTCTTCCTGGAAGTTAAGGAAGGATCCAGTCCGTCCTGAAGATTTGTATAGCACAAAAAGCACTCAGCAGAGCCAATTGAAATAAATATACAGACACTTTTTTGTACTAGCGTCTGGCCTTATGGGCAATTAGGTACAGCACCAACAACTGGTCGTTGAGGTCCAACCCTCCCATATTAAGGTTGTATTCGTGGACACAGAGGGGTTTCTCCACAACACCAGTCGCCGTGGGAATTTCGACTGTCATATCTGCGTGAAGCGAGGACAGAACAAAAACACACTTCACTGCTAACAAATTATTACACTTCAAGCAGGCTCTCTCCCCCCTGTCTAAGTTGGGATTCTACAAGCCGTTCGGGGGAAGATCGCACTGTGCCACTTGCGCCAATTCCATAATCAAAAAGGTGACTAAAAAGTGGCACGCTCGTGTAATAATTGTCCATGTACAAGTGGTACCCCTTTCCGAATAAGGGTAACACCAAGTCCCACACAATCTTGCCATCGCTCCCTATGTAGTCTTGGCAGTTCTCTGGCTCTACGTGACTATCTTTTCCCTCGTAAACCATAAAACTATATGTATAGCCTGTTTCCCTGTCACAGAGCTTATACATCTTGACCCCATATCTTGCACGCTTGCTGGGAAGATACTGTTTGATAGACAAGCGGTCAGAAAACGTAATCAGGGACTCGTCAACGCAGACAACTTGATCGGGAGTAAACAAGGCTGCAAACTGTTGGTTGAAGTGGTTTACGAGGGGCCGAATTTTGTAGCGTCGATCAAATCCATGGTCACCCACGAGGACAACAGTCCATTATCGCTGAAGTGCATGAACTGCAAGATTTGCCCGTATCGTGTCCTGGTCATGGAGGTAGAGAACACGGGCATATGGTGAATTGGGTCAGTGGACTGAAATGACCGCAACTCATTCTTTTTAGTTATGCCCATGAGGAGGGATAGGCCCAGGAAGGTCTTAAATTCGGAAACCATAAATGGTTTCCAATCTCTGGCAAGGGTCATCTGGGGATTAGCGGCGATGAATTGACCAGCATACAAATTGCTTTGGTCCACAGTAGATCTATAGAGATCTTCTGTTTCCACCTGAATTCGGGGTTGGCCAGTGAATGGGGGAAGCACAGGTGCTGCAGAAGTGGTGGGCTCCTAATTAGGATTGGCAAATGCAGCAGGAAGGGCACTATGGGCTCGACGGGCCTGTCTTTGTCTTCTTCTTGGTGGCAGTGGGACACTACTCGTGCTACGAGAGCCCTGCGGTTCTTGTACCTCAATGACAGCAGAAGAACGGGGTCTGGTACGCCTGACCTTGACAGGGACCACAACTCCGTCGTCAGAGCTATCTGTCTTGGTGCCGCTGCTGTCTACAGGTTCGTATTCTGAGACTGAATCTGACAGATGAGTGACTTCCTTTACACTATTTGTCATGCTCAGAAACGTGTAGGCCTCTTCACTAGTGTATCTTTGAGTGGACATTTTGGTCTCTAAATTTATTGGTACACTAGTGAGACTCACAGGTAAAAAAAAAGCTCCCGACTGTCAGCGACTGCTTCAAACGCTGCAAAAAAAACTGTTAGCGTTCGCAGGGATCAGGCCTGACTCTGCGAATGCTGCAGTTATGTGTTTTGTGTCTTTGTAAGTGACAGTGACCAACTGATACTGCACTTGGGTGGGCTGGGTGGAGGGGCTAACAGGTATCTGGGCTGATCCCGCTAACACTGCGTTTTTGGGAACCCTAAACTGCTGGGGACACTAGTATAGATCTCATCCGTTTAGACACTATACTACTAAAGGGAGGTGTATGGTGCGCACGTGGGTGTTGGTGCTAATCTCAAGCTGCCTGGGGTGACGCAGACCCTGACTGACTCTAAAACCTAACTTTGATCACCAACCGGGTGATCAGGGGGTTATACCTTTATTTAGGCAAAATACGGCGGGTGCCCTGACGCTATAAAAATCTAACTAGCTAACCTGCGTCACCCGTGACACTTCTACAGCAATCACTGGTGACGGGGTGATCAAGGGGTTAAACCTTTATGGGGGGGGGATCCCTAGACCTATCTGGGCCTAATACTAATTACCCTAATGCTGATTTTTGTCACAAATGACACCAGTACAGCGTTCAAAAAAAAATGTGCTGCACTGCGTGACACAGTGACAGGGGGTGAAGGGGTTAACAGGGGGGGTGATCGGGGGGGTGGCAAGTGTACCTACGTGGACTGGTGTCAGTGTAGTATTGGAGCACTTACTACCGGTATTAGTTGTTCTCTCTCCTCGGTCTGGAACAGAAAAGACCGACACAGGGAGAGATGACATCACTTCCCCTGTCAGTGTTTACAGTTACACAGACAGGGGAAGGATCTCATTCGCCAGGACCGATCACCAGGTCCAGGCCAGATGCCATTGGCCTGGGCCTGGAGATTGATCGGTTCTGGATTGAATCCGATGTTCGCAGGTGGGGGGGGGCGCGTGCGCGACGTATAGCTATGACACTTCGCGCAGCCGTACCAACCTGCCGCAGTGTAACTGCGGTGGCTGGTCCAGAACCAGTTAAAGTGTCATTTGATTATTAACATTAAAATGTTATTTTGTGACATAAAAAAGTTGCAACAACCCACATTCTCGTTCCCCCCCCCCCCGCCTTTGTTTTAAGAAAACATATAATGTTTGGGGGTTCTAAATAATTATCCAGTAAGTGGATGGCAGTGATTAGGGAGAATACGAGTGGTGTGGTGGTGATCATGGACACTGTAACTGGTGTGGTGGTGATCAGGGACACCATGACTGGTGTTGCGGTGATCGGGGACACTGATGCTGACTGGTGACAGTGAGTTAAAATTAAGAACAAATTATATTTAACTTTTTTTTTTACTTTTATTTTTTTATAGAACCTAATCCAAGCATGCAGCCTGACAGGCCAGAAAGATGAGGGTGGGGGATATGAGCCTGCGGCCCACATCTCCCCCCGAACCATACCAGGCCATATGCCTGGTATGAGTGAGGACGGTTCTCCTTGCTTGCTTGAGAAGCTCATTAATTACTTGCATCATTCATAGGGTGTTGCAGGTTTGTTTCCTTTGTTCCCCATATTTATTCCTGTTATAAAGAGTGGGAATTTCGATAATGGTGTGCTCTTTCCCTTAGAGGGAGTTAGCACGGTTAGAATTCTCCATGGACCTCTCATTATGTGTGTTCTTGCACTGTACAGGTTATGGTGTGTTTTATCTTTTTTGAAACATCTTAATATTATTTCAGTGAAAAATAAATGTTACCATTTGATTTGCCTTCATCTCTTCCCCCTTGTGCAGTCCCTGATTCTGGGAATATTCTATGGCAATTGCTTGATCATTCAAAGAACACAAACAATTTTACAGTATTCTTGGTACAATAACAGGTGACAGATATTGTTATTAGGGTTAACAACAAAGCTAACTTTACAGTTATGCCGTGTACACATGACCAGTTTTGCCATCGGAATAAACTCTGAAGGTTTCTCCGATGGAATTCCATTCAAGTGGTCTTGCCTACACACGGTCAAACCAAAGTCCGACCGTCAAGACTGCGGTGACATACAACGGGACTAGAAAAAATGTTCAATAGCAAGTAGCCAATAGCGTCTCGTACTTGCTTGAGCATGCGTCGTTTTTGGTCCATTGGAACAGCATACAGATGAGCAGTTTTCCCAATAGAAATTGGTTCTGTCGAAAATATTTAGAACATGTTCCATTTCTAGGTCCGTCAGAATTTTCGGGAAAAAAAAAGTCCGATGAGGCCTACACACGATCGGAATAAACGATGAAAAGACTGACTTTTTCTGTCGGACATTCCGCTCGTGTGTACGCAGCTTTAGAGTTGATTATGTTTTTCTTTAGTTATTTATTTAATTTTAAACAAAGTTCTCTTAAGCGGTCTGCATGGCAAATTTAAGGACCATTTCTGTCAAATAAGTAATTTTGCCAGAAACATCCATTCATCCTTATGATGCAACAATTGGTTCCTGGCAAAGTGGGAAAGAGACGTACTAACCACTTTCACTGTGCCACAAAAAGAGTGTATACTCTTCTTTGCACATAAGTCATCACTATGTAGCAAATAGCAGGAAATTTCCTACAAACTGACCACACACTGGTACCAAACTCCATCCGTACTGGCCAAAATATTTCCCAATCAACCTGACTGCTGCTGGCATTGCAAGCAACACCCTGGCACCATTCTTCACGTTCTGGGAATGCCCCAAACTACAAACCTTCTGGCAATTTGTCCTCCGACTCATTCACAAATTCACAGACATTTCTCTAACCAATGACCCAGTTGTGGTACTCCTAAACCTTACTCCCATTTCCAGAAAGCACTACAACAAATCGCTATTTAAACACCTCCTTAACGCTGCTACAGCTTGTATACCGAGCCAATGGAAGCAGCAATCTCCCACCACAGTGGCCCAATGGTTCGCAAGGGTAAATGATATTGAACGGATGGAAGACCTGACTGCCACAATCCGAGATAAATCTGAGGAACATAAGACCAGGTGGTATCACTGGACTCCCGCTTTTTAGAGGAATACCTCTGCGATATGTAGTCCGGCACTGAGGATTGCCTGAAGTTCTAGCTACAAGCCTTGGCCTTCAGACAGCTTCATGAGCAGCGGGTGGCCCTTGTCCCCCTAGGTGGGACCTCGTGCCCCCCACCCCCCCCACACTATAATACCCACTTTCTCTCCCTTCATCCTCACTTCTCTTTCTCACTTTCTCCCGTTTTTTTTTTTTTTTCATCTTCCCCCTATATTCACTTGCTCCTTTCTAACTCAAAAATTAGTATGGTCTGACCCCCAGTTGGAACTCCGTATTATTCTTTCCTTACGTTTTGATACCAGAACACTCAAAGATTTACAGGGACAACCCCTATTGAAATACAAGGGATTATATCACTTGTCAACGCGAAGACCTAGTCTTTCACTTCCTAGGTATCTGGGAACCCTACACACCTACAGAGTTTCTTCATTGCAATTACCTTTGGAGTACTTACTACTAGTACAGATACCATTAGTCACTGTTATATAGCCTAAGCTGTTCGTACCGCATATTCTGTGAAGTTACCACATTTTTGTATGTCGCATACCACTAAATAAATAATTAAAAAAAAAAATAAACAAATGTCTGCATGTGTGTCAGAGAACCAAACATAATTCAGACTGATTAAATGATGGGTATATTCTATGGAGCCTGGTGGATATGCTATCACCCAAAAAGGTAATTTATACTCTACTTACAATAATTAAAATAATAATTATGTCACGAAAGAAACAGGTGGCCCCACCATCATGGCCTGGAAGACGTTGGTAAATACTTTGCCATTGTATAAAGATACATATCTCAGTAGAGGGGTACCGTATAAATTTGAAAAGGTGTGGGGTGGTTGGATTAATGACAATTCTACAGCTTCAGATTGACTGATTGTAGGTTAAAAGTACATGTTTTTCTCAGGGCCTTGATGACTACCTGATATGATCACTATTGGTATTCTTGGGGGGGGGGGGGGGGTTAAGATTTGGTACATTACGTGCTGGAATATGTGATTTCTGCTTATTTCCTTAGATGAAATAATTCGCATAATATTGTATAGAAGCTGCATTGTTCACTGGTGCTGATGATTTGTAGTGCTGAAAGTTAAATGTTTTACACTTTTGTAACTTTTACAATGAAAATCTAAGGCTACTTTCACACTGAGGCGCTTTACGGGCGCTATAGCACTAGAAATAGCGCCTGTAAAGTGCCTCTCCTGTCACTCCAGTGTGAAAGCCCAAGTGCTTCCACACTGGAGTGGTGATCTGGCTGGACGCTAAAAAAAGTCCTGCAAGCAGCATCTTTGAGGCGTTTTATGAGCGGTGAATACAACGCTCCTAAATTGCCCCTGCCCATTGAAATCAATGGAAAACGCTGTAGCAGCGGCGCTTTGAACCCTTTTTTGGGTGTTAGCAGGGGTGCCCCGCTAGCGGCCGCAAGAACGACGGTAAAGCGCCACTAAAGATAGCGGCACTTTACCGCTACCTGCCCCAGTGTGAAAGTGTCCTAAATGAAAAAAATTCAAAAAACAAAAAAATGATGGGTATATATCGTTATCACAACGTATATAGCCAATTTAATTAAAAAGTGTTCCTTTTAATAGAATGGCTAGTTTAGAATGCAAACAATTTCTTAGGTGTTAGTGTCAATATTCTCATAATAATAATAATAATAATAATAATAATAATATCCCTTTTCTGTATAAATATCATATGACCATTGAAATAATTTCCTGTTATTTATCTGCCAAAGTGGAATTTCCATTTTCTGTCTATGCGTTAAACCAGTATTAAGCCTGTGTAAACTTTGGGATGCATAGTCTGTGTGCATTCTGTGCTATTTATTGTATATATCAGTGTGTTGTGTCTCTCTGTGCTATTTATTGACTGTGCTGAGAATGCCTTCTATACGTTGTGCTGTGTACACTGCATATACACTTTGTGCTTTGTATTTTCTATGCTATGTATGCTTTGTGCCTTCTGTGCTTTGTGTTGTATAGGTATGTGCTGCGCACATTTTGTAAGCTCTGGGCTGTGTGTTTTGTGTTCTAGTTATGCTGTAAATTGGCCCACCTCATCTTCTTCTCTTAGTCAGTAGTTTAATCTCTCTCTCTAGATTTAGTGAACTCCAGTGGGAGGGCAGGGAAGTGACCACAATTTTATTTTTACCTAATTGAATTGAGTTAATTTACTGTTAAGAATTGTTAATGTTCTGTATTACCCTATGTCTTTGTGTTGCTTTGACTTCTTTGTATGCTTTTTCACCAACTTCATATTTATACAATGTTGTTTAACAGGTCCCAGTGCAGAACATTTGGCAAGATCCTGCATCCCAGTGAAGTATGGAAGTATTCCATTCAGTGTTATGTGATGCTAGCTGACCTGACTTTTTAAAGACCACACTAAGTATTTAGAAAAAAAAATGAGACCAATCCTGTCTGTTGTATAAAATAAAAAGCAAAAGGGGGTTTTGGGGACTTTAAAGAAGGTGCATGATGCACCTCCATCCCTAAATCAGAAAAAGAAAGGGGCTTTTGGGACTTTGAGTGAGGCACAAGACACCTGGTAGGAGACATTATAAAAATGTTTAATTGGCATATAAACAAAGCATACCTCATAAACATATGATACATGGTTAAACATGAGTATTTTTATCTATATACAGGACGATGGCATACAGAAAAGAGATCATATACACATATATATATATATATATATATATATATATATATATATATATATACACATACATGCATCTAAAATCGCATAGTATCCCGTGGAAGTAATTGGTATAAAAAGCCAAATGCTTGTTGAGTAATGGATACAAATGGGTTATAAGATACCAATGAATCACAGTTGAGGTCAAGCTATGTGATGGAAACATGATGACATTGATAGGCTTGGCGCGTTTCGTGGCCAGTCACCACTCATCAGGAGAAAACGCATAGCATAACAGAAAAAAATGAAAAAAGGTACCAAATAGGATCTAATGTTTTGCCCAGATAGTAAGAAACAAGGTAGGGGCAAGGGAAAACAAGATGTGTATCTCCCTGAAATACTTACGTATAAATTGTTGTAGATAAGCAGTGTTGCAAGTCAGGATCTGCGAGAAAAGTCTGTCCCGGGAGCTGAGGGAATGAACCGAAGGAGGAAACGAGCACACTGACACACCCCAGGAGCACCCTCCAAACGTAATAGGCAAGGGTAAAACGATTCCAAATATGTCTGTAGAGTAAATGATATTGGACCAAAACGTGTGAATGGCACCCATTATTGCCTTAAAAAGTGAAAAGCATAGTAGATACAAAGTGAAAAGAATAATATATCACATAAAAAGAAAAGTAAGGAAAAAAAAAAGTGAAAGATCGCATGAAAATCATGCAATAACCCAAAGGGGAAAGGGTGAAGAAAAACAAAGGTAGGTAGTCTTGGTGATAGAGAGGAAATCACAGGGATAGTTACCTGGTGACATTGCACAGAGACATGCTCTGAGACATGAAGTGCATATGTGGGGAGAAAAGCCAGAATGTGAATAAGACTTCCAGTGGGGGTATAAGTAACACCCGACACTCCCTGGGCTCTTGTTTTCCCCTGCCTCTACCTTGTTTCTTACTATCTGGGCAAACCATTAGATCCTACCCTATTTTTTTTTTTCCCAATTTTTTTCAGTTATGCTATGCGTTTTCTCCTGATGAGTGACGACTGGCCACGAAACGTGTCGAACCTATCAATGTCATCATGTTTCCAACACATAGCTTGACCGCAACTGTGATTCATTTGTATCTTATAACCCATTTGTATCCATTGCTCAAGAAGCATTTGGCTTTTTATACTAATTACTTCCATGGGATACTATGCGATTTTAGATGTTTATATGCCAAATAAACAATTTTATAATTTGTCCTACCACGTGTCTTGTGGCTCACTCAAAGTCCCAAAAAACCCTTTCTTGTTGTATATAATAAGTATAGTATTTTTTTTTCCTTCAGATCAAATTTTTAAGTTACATTACATACACACACCGTATTAATTTTAAGTCCCTTCCTCCCCTTACTATGCGATCCATTTCCTGCACCATTTCACAGATCGCACTGCAATCTGCAAACCGATCTGGGGGTGTTGTTAACTTTACATTGACACCCGCAGCAGTTCACAGATTTCAGTGTGAACCACTATGCGATGCAGGAACCCGCACTGGATTTGCAGGGTTCTCTTATCGTACTAGTGTGAACCGGGCCTTAATGAACTACCACAGTGTGAAACTGCCTGGCCTTACCATGTACAGGCAGATAGCTTACACTGACAGTCTGCAGGAGACCTGCATGGCATCAGCAATCTGCTGATCTCTGGTGCATTGCTTGACAGGCTCCTACAAAAACAAATACTAAATGCCCTTTTTTTTACCTGCATTTTTTTTTTTTTTAAGGTCAACTTATCTTTTAAATAAAACGTCTATCCACAGTTGCAAATCCAGGTGTCAGTCCTGGGTGTCTAGCCAGGGTTTCCACAGTTTGTTACATTTCTTTACACATCCCTGTCTCGTTTAAAGCGTAACTCCACTTTTGTTGAGAGAGGAAAAAAAGAACATTCCCCTCCTTGTGAGCTATGTACATTGCAAGGATTATAAAAAATGTTGTTGCAGATTCCTACCTTTTGTTAGTCTGAAGAAATCCCTGTGTGTTTGTCTGTGCCTTTGTTCTGAGTGAGTGTAATGGGAGTGGTTTCATAATTATGAGTCAGGTGTGGAGCTGCACAGCACTAATGAGGAAATCTGCTGGGTCTGCATCCCTTTAGACGTGTTTCTATTGAAAGTATCTCTCAATAAATGACATTTTTGTTGCAGGGGATGCCTGAAATCTGATTTGTATCTTTGGCAGTCTTCTGGGAAAATTGGTGAGCCAATCACACAAGCAGGAAATTATGTTTCTGGGGAGTGATCAGTACACACTGTGTGTACAGAACAACTCCAGGTAGCCACATTTCAATATTCTTAGAAAATTACATTACTGCAGATTGAAAAAGAAATATGATTAGTGTCGCAATTATATGTGCTATATTATTTTTTCTTAATTTGCTATTTTTTTTTTCCCCCACACAAGGGGAATTACCCTTTTAAGTAAATGTCTTGCTCACTAGTATGTTGTTCACCACTTTCAACCATTAAGAAGGTGGTAAGGAATAACCAATTCTGGGCTATAAGTTTATGAACATGGTAGAGACACTGCTATCTGTGTAGTGGTAGGCACAACTTTAAACTCCATGTAACCCAATACACATAACTTAGGATCAAACAGCAGAAATGGTCTAACTGTCGCATTTATTGTATTCAGTATATCTACCTAGTAGCTATAACTTAAGACATCTCCACCATATGAATGAGAGTCGCAAGTGAGCTCCCACACCTTGGGCAAGAAGCATACAGTTGTCGCCAATACAAAAATAATTTTTGTGGTGTGCCATATACTCTATGAAGTATAAAAAGTCGTGTCAATTTTTAAAATGGAGATACTAAAATTAAGGAAACTGGGTCGAAGATTTAATTCCACTGTTCATCCATAAGATCTCCCAAATCCTCCGCCCAACAGACTCTGTATGGAAGATCTCTATTACCACGTAGCCACCCTGGCGGTATGATTATGTCAGATTTTTGCGTCTCAAAGCTGTACATTGTTTTGCCTAGAAATTTGGCGTTTTATATTGTAGGCCTGTAATTCGAATGCCCCGTACACACGATCTGACTTTCCAACAACAAAACCGTGGATTTTTGTTTTGAAGGTTGTTGGCTCCAACTTGTCTTGCATACACATGGTCACACAAATGTTGGGCAACAATTACGAACGTGGGAACGTGGTGACAAACAAGACATACAACGAGCCGAGAAAAAGGAAGTTCAATAGCCAGTGCAGCTCCTTCTGCTTGATTCCGAGCATGCGTGAACTTTTGTTCACACGATCGGAAATTTCGACAACTAAGTTTTGTTGGCGGAAAATATGAGAATCTGCTAGCCAACATGTTTGATGGCGCATACACACGGTTGGACTTTCAGCCAACAAGCTCACATCCAACATTTTGTTGTTGGAAAATCCGATCGTGTGTACGGGGAATGACTCTCTTAAATCTGTCCAAACAAGAGCCTAGTAGACATCCCGGGTATGATAAAGTTTGAAACATAAAATCATAAATTATAATAAATAACTATAAATATAAAAAATAATAGTATAATAATAAAATTAATTTCCCCACGATTCACTATCACTCAATTCTGCAAGTGCTCTAATTTACTATCGCTGTTTTCTAGCTGGTCTAAAACACTTTTGACGTAAAGCGACACTTTTTGTTTATGGACAATCTCAAGTTTCCAGGCAGAAAGAACAGTATACTGTATATAATATAAAAGTGATGCATAATATAATGTGAATGCAGGGCACTGGACAAACCACTAGGGACAAAAGGGATGTGAAATGATTTCATACAGTAATGTAATCTGTAAGATTACAGTGTACTATATGTGTTATGAATTTAGTACTTTTTGAAATCACTATGCTCGCAGGGAACGGAGCCCGAAACCTAGCACATCAGGCGGAGGACACAGCCCACAGACAAAGCGGGGGGACATCGCAGGATCCTGGGGACAAGATAAGCACACTGCACCAGGATCCTGAGATGAGATCCTGAGTGTGGCTCAGGGTTACCGCTAATGGTACTGAAATTTAACCCCGCGCCACACTCAGGAATGCCGCTAGGGAGGTTAATGCCACCAAGTGTATACTGAAATATACTTCTGATATTAGCCCCTTTGTCGACGTAGCTGTTGCTAACAAATGGAGAAGGGGAGCATTACACCGTTCCAGTTGTGTTATTTTAAACTGAGCTGTTAAGTGTGCCTGTAAATACTGATAAAAGCATTGGTTGGTTAATGTCAAGGAAGTGTATACAGTGGATATAAAATGTCTACACACCCCTGTTAAAATGTCAGGTTTCTGTGATGTAAAAAAATGAGACAAAGATAAATATTTTTTTTAGAACTTTTTCCACCTTTAATGTGACCTATAAACTGTACAACTCAGTTGAACAACAAACTGAAATCTTTTTAACTTTAATTTTCTTCTGGTGCAGCCATTCCTTTGTTGATTGGATGGATGCTTTGGGCCACTATCTTGACTAAGGCCCCTGTTCCAACTGAAGAAAAACGGCCCCAAAGCATGATGCTGCCACCACCATACTTCACTGTGGGTATGGAGACCAAGAGGAAAGGGGGTGGGGATTTTTGAGGGTGCAAAATATCATCACATGTATTCAATAAAAAATATTCTATTTTTGTTTTAAAGGGTAAAACAAAAAATATACATAAAAGCAAAAGAACACAGGCATGTACAATACTAATGACAAGATGTTTGAGCAAGACAACCAGACTACACCTGACATGTTTCGCCCATGGTTCGGGCTTCTTCGGGGGGGGGGGGGGGGGCTTTCTTTACGGAGGTTTTGATAGACCCTAAGCAATCATATTCAAATAATTATATCAAAAGCCCCCAATGTGTATACACTTTCCTACTGATGGCTTGACACTTTATTTATTTTTTTCCCTTCTCTCTCCTTTTTTGTGTTTGTGTGTTGTCCTTTTCAGAAGGCTTGTACCTCCGTAAAGACAGCCCCCCCCTCCGAAGAAGCCCGAACCATGGGCGAAACATGTCGGGTGTAGTCTGTTTGTCTTGCTCAAACATCTTGTCATTAGTATTGTACATGCCTGTGTCCTTTGCTTTTATGTATATTTTTTGTTTTACCCTTTAAAACAAAAATAAAATATTTTTTATTGAATACATGTGATGATATTTTGCACCCTCAAAAATCCCCACCCCCTTTCCTCTTGGTCGCTATGTTCAATTGGGGATTGGTGCCAATTGTTAGCTGTGTCCTCCACGACCAATCATTTGTTCACTGTGGGTATGGTGTTCTTTTGGCGATGTGCAGTGTTGTTTTTGAAAAAATATATCTTTTGGAATTTTGGCCAAAAAGTTCAACCTTGGTTAAGCTAATTCAGAAGTTTATGCAGGGAGGCGAAGGATGTGTCTCCCTATATACAGTAAATATATAGTTTTGATGGGTTAAAAAAATATTAAACCCAAAACCAAAAATGTAATATTTAGCAGCTTACAACTCATTAGATTCATTAGATGTGATGACTGCATTAGTAATTCCGTTTTGCTTTTTTCCCTTGTTTTCACCTGGTGATCTGACCAGTAACACACCTCCTGTATTAGCGTGCCCCCACTATGGATGAAGGAACACAGGGGAACAGCAGAAAGGAATACTTTTTTTTTTTTTTAACAGTAAATTTTATTTTATTGAACATTTAAGACAGTACAAACATTATCAGTATCATATACGGATCCGATACCAAACAATTGACTACATATTTGCGATATTGCATGCAGGAGAAATATTCCATTCCAAAGCATATTGTAAGAATACACAAAATACATACATGTTGCAGAATTATGACATCCTGTAGTTAGAGTTTTGTCGGGAGGTGGTCCTAAAGCAATACATGGAATTACATAGAAGTGGAAGCATCTAAGTTACCCTACTCCAGCTGGGGGGGGGGGGGGGAGGAGAGCCACCTCCACTCCCACAACTAAATGCGCGAGAGGGGCACGAGGGGGGGAATGAAAAGGAGGACTGCGGGTAGGGAAGAGGGAGGGGAAATCCCACCCCCCCCTCGATACCCGAGCAGGATCTGATCTTGTGTCCCCCGAGGAGGTGCCCATCACTGCTCCCCCCCAGCGGGGACACCCGACGACCCCAATCATCACTTGGGTGTCCCCCCTCCATCGGGGGTCAACCGCATGCGTCTACCCAACTTGACCACACTTTATCAAATTTTTGAGGACAGTTTCTGCTCTCGTAGGTTATGCGGTATAACGGCAGTACATTATTTACCGCCGTTTCCCATGCTTCCTTGGTGAGCGCCTCTTTTTTCTTCCATTTGAGGAGTATTTCTCTCCTTGCATAAAATAGAGAATGTGTTAAACACTGTTTAATATATCGGTCTCCTTCTAGGTGGCTCAACAATAGAGTTAAAGGATCCAGTGGTACATCAACACCGCATACCACTCCCAGCTTGTCCGCCACTGCACTCCAGAACGGGCGCAGTTTGGGACAGGACCAGACCATATGAAAGAAGGTGCCTGTTTCTAGCTCACATCTGGTGCAGTTAGAGCTCAGTCCAGGATAGATTCTCGCCAGTCTTTGGGGCGTATAGTAGGCTCTATGTATGAATTTTAATTGTAAGAATCTATCCTTAGCTGCAATCATTGACGGGATAAATGTAGTTAAACACTCCTCCCATTCTTCTTCACCCAAAGAGGGAATATCTGCCTGCCATTTAATTCTGGTTCTGTCGATTTTTAACATCATGGGCAACTGTTAAATAGAGGTATAGGGAAGATAAAGGTTTTTCCAACATCCCGGAAATCAGGAGGCACTCAATTGAGTCTGGCTCAAGCGTCACCTGAGAGGGAAACTGGGCCCTGAGGGCATGCTGTAGCTGCCAGTATCAGAAGAGGAAGGAATTTGGCAAGTTATGAGCCTGCTGCAGCTCTCTAAAGGACGCCAAGACTCCCCTTGGCATAACCTGTTTTAATTTGGTAATACCCCTCCTAGCCCAGACCGCCGGGTCCGGAATGTTGGAAAGATGTGGGAGCATGGGATTGGACCAGAGTGGGGTGTGCAGGGAAACACATGACGGTTGTAATAAAGCTGACCTAGAGAATCTCCACACTTGGATTGTGGTCTTCATGGGGCCTGTTAGAGCAGGATTGGCTCTCACTCCCCTATACGGGAGATTGGATAACACTGCATATGAGCCCATGATTGCTGCTTCTAGAGTAACTGCTGGGTTTTGGCGAGGTTGCGAAAACCACCACCTCACAGTCACTAAGACAGCCGCCCAGTAATATACTAAGAAGTTAGGCAACGCCAGTCCGCCTCCAGCTAGTGGAAGATATAAAATGGTTTTTGCCACACGTGGGGGTTTCCCAGCCCAGATAAAGGATATCACCACGCTTTCTAGCCGGCGAAAAAAGGATTTAGGTATCAGGACTGGAGTGTGCCTAAAATAGTACAAGAATTTCGGTAGGTATATCATTTTTAAAAGATTACCCCTACCCACCGGGGTCAGAAGGAGGGATTTCCAGGTGGAACACTTCTGTTGAAGCTGAGGCAGCAATGGATAGACATTTTTTTCCAGGTAGCCCTTCAACTCACCCCCCACTCTGACTCCCAAGTATGTGAACTCGTCCACCCACCTCAGAGGGGTTCTTGTGTCTGTCAGGGGCACCGACCTGCAGAGGGGAAAAAGTATCGACTTATTCCAGTTGACACGAATACCCGAAACGACCAAATGTGTCAAATAGGGCTAAGGCTGCACGCAGGGAATTGGAGGCATCCGCCAAATATAGGAGTGAGTCGTCTGTGTATAAAGAAATTTTTTCTAGAAGTGCACCCACACGTATACCCTTGACCGCTTCTTCCGCCCTAAGTAAAATAGCAAGCGGCTCAAGTGCCATGGCAAAAAGAGCCGGGGAGAGTGGGCAACCCTGCCTTGTGCCTCTCCCCAGGGTAAACCCCTCCGAAAGGGTCCCGTTGGTACGAATACGAGCCGTAGGTCTGGCATATAATAATCAAAGCCAAGTCAAAAATTTAGGCCCGAACCCAAACCTAGAGAGGACTGCCCAGAGGTAGCCCCACTCGACCGAATCAAACGCCTTTTCTGCATCGAGTGAGGCTACCACCCCAGGGTCACCAGACGAAGCCAGCGCGATATGAGTATGTAACCGTCGGATATTGATGTCCGTTCCCCTGCCAGGCATAAAACCCGTCTGATCCGGATGTATCAGGGCTGTAATTACCGTATTTAGTCTATTGGCCAGAATTTTTGAAAGAATTTTAGTGTCAACATTGAGGTTTAATATTTGAAGGGAGGCCGGGGGCGGCAGATACAAGCCCACAATCACCCATGGCATGTTATAAAGCAGTGCATGTATTACCACATATCTACCTCTCGGGTCCAGAGCCAGATCAATTAGTTTGAAGGGAAGTGTCTTAAGGATTAAAATGCTCACTCCTCTTGAAAAGGTGGAATGGGTCGAGTGGTAGTGATAACCCACCCATGTTTTTTTAAGACTAAAAGTCCTCTTTCCCACTAAGTGTGTCTCCTGGAACACACATATATGAAGCTGGTATGTTTTAACAAACTGGAATACCAAAGAGCGTTTGACAGGAGAATTTAGACCTCTCGTGTTCCAGGAGAGCAGCCTAAGGGAAGACATCAAAACATCCCTAGATTAATGTAGGATATATGGGAGTTACACGCTCCCTGTCTGGAGGTCTGGGCCCGGAAGGACGCAAGCAAGACAACAAGAGGCATGTAATGTAAAACAGGCAATCAACCTGTGGTACTGTCATATATAATAAACATAGGAACAGTGAAAACATTAAAACAGGGTCTGCAATTGCAGTCCAACTTAACCAAACATCCCCCCCCCCCCAACCCACCAAGAGGGGCATCATTCCCGACAAACAAAAAGGTCGGCTCAAAGCCTAACCTAAGGGCAATGTGCAATTGGCGTCTAGCCTTCCACTTTAGGACAAGCTTATTGTAATCCGGCATGGATACTCAGTGTAAATCTCCCGGGTCCCCGGGGGCACATACTTAAGAATACTGGGGTATTAACTTATGCAACAAACCCCTAATAGCATTATATTGTTCCTTAGATTACTTGTGTGCGTGTCGACCGTGACAACATTAAACTTAGGAGGTCCAGGCAAGAGGGCTCAAGGAGTAGAATCTGGGCCCTCGACCCACGCCACCCCTCCCAGCGCAGCAGAAGGGGGGAATCAATGAGAGGAGGGGCCAGTGATAAAGAAGGAGGATGGAGGGGAGGGGAAAGACATAGGGAGGATAAGAAAGAGGGGGGGGGGGGAGAAGGGAGGAGGGGGGGGGGGGGAGAGTGGATAGGGGGAAAATGGAGGGGGGAAATAGAGGAGAATAGGGGGAAAAGTGTAGGGGGAAGATCTGGGCAAGGGATGGGGGAGGTGGAGGGAGGACACCCCTCTCCAGCAATCCTGCACAACCATCACCGCATCTGAGGTTCCTCAGGTAAGATTATCCAAAAAAGGGTTATAATTGAGGTCAGGGAAAGATTATACAACTCCGATTTCAACTCTCCGCAGAGGAATCAGTACTTGCAGTTTGGCAGTATCAGGAAAAGTGGTGAGAGTTATTGCTCAGGTCCCGCAGATAAGTCTCTGAATCCTGATCAATGGATGAGGGACATTCAGCCCTCACCGAGACTGATAGTACATTCCCTAGGATCGGTAGATGGCTTATGCATTAGTTCCCCCGTGTATATCCCATATCCTCCATGTGTGAGGTATCAGGATGGAGAAAGCCACATCAACCCCCAGGATCCGCCACGGACCCCTGCAACATAGGATTCAGCTGAACGGTCAGCGCACTGGACACGAGGGGGCCATCCAACCTTTGTTGCACACAGTCACGGTCATACAGTAATCAACAGGGTGGCTGGTTCCTGAGATAGTGCAGGCATAGGGTTAACGAAGCATACAGTCTAGATAGAGGGACATCATATAAACAGGTCAGCATACCTGAGATTTAATGATGGAGAGTTTCAGCCCAAGCTGCAGCTTCTCTGGGCGACGTAAAGAATTGTATCCTCTCCCCATCCTGGACCCTCAGTCTGGCGGGAAAAAGCATGCTATATTTCATTCCCTTTTGTGGCAGCATGGTTCGGACATGATCAAACGACTTGCGGCGGCATTGAGTCTCCACCGAATAGTCCGGGAATATGAGTAGTTTTGCATTTTCACATTTCAATTCTCCCTGGAGTCTAGCCGCCCGCAGAATCGTGTCTCGATCCCGATAGTGTAGCAACTTAAATATGAAAGTGCGCGGCGGGGCGCCCTGAGGACCCCTGGTCGCTGGCATGCGGTTGGCTCTCTCGATAGAAAAGTGAGGGGAGAAACTAGCCCTGGGGAGCAGAGTAGGTAAAAGCCCCTCCATGAATGTGACCGGATCTTCTCCTTCAGCTCCCTCCGGGAGGCCGAGGATCCGCAGATTACTCCGCCTGTTGCGGTTCTCGGCGTCCTCGGCTCTGTTCTCCAAGTGCTTAACTTTCAGCTTCAGGGCCT
This sequence comes from Aquarana catesbeiana, assembly GCF_042186555.1. Lineage (NCBI taxonomy): Eukaryota > Metazoa > Chordata > Amphibia > Anura > Ranidae > Aquarana > Aquarana catesbeiana. The sequence goes on from NC_133325.1 coordinate 274,937,474, forward strand.
GGATATCAGCATGATGATCCCTCTGTATGTCTTCAGCCTCAGAAATTCGTCTCTCAGCTTTGGTCACTCGGTCCCGGAATTTGTCCATATCTCTTCGATTGAGTGCAGTTTCAGTCTGCACATGATTAATTTTTGCCGTCAGTGTTGCTTGACAGGTAGTTATGGCAAGCATTAGGGCATCAAAAGCCGCCGAACCAGCCTGTATGATCCCGTCAGGTGGGGAGTCTGACTGTGACGCCATCTTACAAGCCTCGTGTGCAGTAGATCGCGGCACTGAGCGGGTTCGCACAGGAGTATTAGTGTTCCTGATCTGGCTCGATTTTCCGCCCCCGGGCATCGCCCAGTCCGGAGTACCCCATACTCATTCACATAGGGTGGGGGGGCCGGGATCTGGGGGCCCCCTTATTAAAGGGGGCTCCTGGATTCCGATAAGCCCTCCGCCCGCAGACCCCGACAACCAACGGCCAGGGTTGTCGGGAAGAGGCCCTTGTCCTCATCAACATGGGGACAAGGTGCTTTGGGGTGGGGGGGCCGCAGGGCGCCCCCTCCCCCAAAGCACCCACCCCCCATGTTGAGGGCATGCGGCCTGGTACGGCTCGGGGGGGGGGGTGCACTCGCCCGTCCCCACCCCCTTTCCTGACCGACCGGGCTGCGTGCTCGGATAAGGGTCTGGTATGGATTTTGGGGGGGACCCCACGCCGTTTTTTCGGCATAGGGGTTCCTCTTAAAATCCATACCAGACCGAAGGGCCTGGTATGCCCCTGGCGTGGAGTTCCCCCTCAAGATTCATACCAAACAGTTCCGGGCATTGTCGGGGATCCGAGTCGGATCCCCGTGCTTGTCGCTCATTGGGAAAGGAAAAATCATTTTTCCTTTCCCGATGAGCAGCTCGGCGCTGTTTTCCGCAGCTGACACAGTGCACTGCGATTACCTGCGGTTATGTGTGGATAGCTGCGCTAAATCGCTCCTGGACGCAGTCAATTCTATTTTTTCTACCCGCACAGAACCGCATGTATCGAATTCGCAGCTAAACGCAGTGTGTGAATGGGGCCATAGGAAAGCATTGTGTGCTTTTAGCTGCGGTAGAAAATTAGAAAATCTGCCGCAAAAAGCACCATTCTATCCGTCCGTGTGAAAGGGGCCTAACTGATACATTTGCAGGAGAGCTTGTTCTGTTGAAAAAGAACACACTTGCTGGATCACCAGGTGGAAATAAAGAAAGGAAGTCTAAAAAAGAAAATGAATGCTGCCATCACATCTAATAATTGGTAAGCTCCAACATAAATGTTTGTTTTTGGGTTTAATACCCCTTTTAAAGAATGATTATGGAACCAGGGGGCCTGGCTTAGTGCATGGACCCAGAGTGTGAAGCTACTCTACTGATAAATTAGACTCCTCTAGAAGTACCTCTCGTTGTTGCTTAGGAAATGCTAGGATTCCTAACATAGTATTTTTTATTTTTAGTAGTACACCTACTAAAAATATCTATATTTCTCTTGTTTTCTGGGGTCATCTGCCACCATCATATGCTACTATTTCTGCTGCTCTCCAAAGCCCCCTCCCCCTTTCCGCTAAAAAAAAAAAACATATTCTTCTCCCCCAGCTCTAGTACTCTCCTTTAACACAATATTTAATTTCCAAAAATTGAATATTAGCTACCACCTAAAAAATAATGTTAGAAATATAATAGGTAGTCTTGCAAGCAACTAAAATACAATCTGAGTAAAATATGTAAGCAGCAAGTAACACACTCCCAATATGAATGTGCAAATAAACTCAAAACAAATAATGCTGCGCTAGTGATAATAAATGTATCCAACCACTTAGTGTATCAATCCTACTGTGCAAATAATGCCTCGTTTCCACTGAGCGGATCAGTTCGGGTCGGTACAGTTTGAATGGCCTAGAATGGTCCGGTCTATTCTGGTGAGCGTTTCCACTGCAAGTGGGACCACAAGGGGCCATACAGGGTTTAGAAAAAATGCCTCAGCATAGCACAGCAGAGGGTTTTCTGTCAGCCAATCAGTGGAGTGTATCGTAGCTCTGCCCTAACTGAACCATTCCATTTTCTATGGCCCCACATCTGAAGTAGGACCCTGAATGGAGCGGTTCGGTTGTATGGGCCACTTTCATAATGGAAACACCCAAAATAGCGTACCATACCGAACCGATCCGCTCAGTGGAAACGAGGCATAAGAGTGCCAACATAATAACATGTGAATATACAATAATCTGATACATTCATGTGTTTCTTCTTGTAATAATATAAATACAGTGCTTGAGTGCAGTCAAATATTTAATTCATGAAAATGTCAGAAAAAAATGTGGAATTTGTTGAGAATTCACCAATTCTCAAAAATCTGTGCTTTGTATCTATTCACCTCAGTGCTCCCACATAAGAAATGCGCTCACTTAACAGTGTGACACCAGTTTGGTCAGTCACCCCGGACTAACAGATAAGGTTTTCCTCCTCGTTGCTCCATTGATGTGCCTCCAGTATGACTCGCTATATATGAGAGAAAAAAAGCTACAAATAGTGCTTATATCGTTTTTAAACAATATTCAATTTATTAAAAATGTGCATAGAACTCACATTTAAAAGGTGCTCCAGTGCACCAACTGTATACAGCATATATCCTATAAAACCACGATGCTGTCGCTACTTCGTGCCTCTCCGTGAGAGATGCAAAAGCATCTTGCCAAACCAATCTGCCCCTCCCCTACATGGGGAGGGACAGATTGGTTTGGCAAGATGCTTTTGCATCTCTCGCAGAAAGGCTGCAGCATCGTGGTTTTATATGATATACCCTGTATACAGTTGGTGCACTGGAGCACCTTTTTAAATGTGAGTTTTATGCACATTTTTAATAAATTGAATATTGTTTAAAAATATAAGAACTATTTGGAGCTTTTTTTTTTTTTTTTTTTTTCTCATCGGCTGGTGTTTGGGTCCCGCCCACACCCGACATCACACTCAATTCTGACAGATTCTCTCTCTCTCTCTCTCTCTCTCTCTCTCTCTCTCTCTCTCTCTCTCTCTCTCTCTCTCTCTCTCTCTCCTCTCTCTCTCTCTCTCTCTCTCTCTCCTCTCTCTCTCTCTCTCTCCTCTCTCTCTCTCTCTCTCGTGAGGTGAGAGCATTTCTTATGTGGGAGCAGCGGTGGCCCGCCCATTGGGGGCGCAGGGGCACTGACCCCCCCCAAGCTACTCGTCATAAAAAATAATAATAATAGCCCTTTAAGTGTGTGCGGGATGTCGGATATGGGAAGCATGACGTGCTGCAATCATTGAAAAATAATGGCCCTTTACGTGTGTACAGGGCACCAAAGACAAACAGCTGCCATGGGAAACATGACGTATTTGCAATCAAGTCATTGCAAACAAGAAGCTCTATTGGCTTCCTTTTAGAAAGTCTTTGGGGCACTGAGTTCTGCGCCCTGAACACTCCCTTCATACATAGCATTGTTCCCTGCTGTGGTGTGTGTGTGTGTGTGTGTATGTGATTGGCGGGTCCTGTGCCTTTTAACTTCTGGTTTCTCTGACTCATCCCAGCTGGGTCGAAGGTGGATGACAGGGGACTTGCTGTGAGTATGAGGGGGACATCTGCCATAAAGGGGGACTCTGATGGTGACATCTAATGTAAGCGGGGACTCTGATGGGGTCATCTGATGTAAAGGAGTACTCTGATAGGGACATCTGATGTAAAGGGAGACTCTGATGGGACATCTAATGTAAAGGGGGCTCTGATGGTGACATCTAACTAATGTAAAGGGGACTCTGATGGGGACATCTGATTTATAGGGGGATGCTGATGGGGATACCTGATGTATAGGGGTACTCTGATTGGGACGCCTGCTGTAAAGGGGGACTCTGATGAGGACACCTGATGTATAGGAGTATGCTGATGGGACACCTGTTTTAAAGGAGAACTCTGGGGACACCTGATATAAAAGAGGGGCACCTGCTGTAAAGGGGGACTCTGGTTGGGACATATGATGTAAAAGGGGGCTCTGATGAGGACACCTTATGTTAAGTGGTTTTTATTTTCTTTTATTTGAAATGTGGGTGTGATTGGCCTACTGTGACAGGCACAGTGAGCCTGCAATTGATGGGCACAGTGAGGCTGCATTTGATGGGAACAGTGAGGCTGCATATGAGGGGCACAGTTTTATCTAGCAGTAATGATACATAATCACCTGATAAAAGGCTATTTACAGTCCTGCATTAATAACAGTTTAATTTTTCAGTTTGTTTGCACCACCCCAAAAAAAATTTTTGAGCACCAGCCACCACTGAGGTGAATAGATACAAAGCACGGATTTTTGAGAATTTGTGAAGACTCGACAAGTTACAACTTTTTTCTGACATTTTCATGAATTAAATATTTGACTGCATTCAAGCACAGGATTTATAATATTATAAGAAGAAATACACATGAATGTATCAGATTATTGTATATTTACACGTTATTATGTTGGCACTCATATTCGCACAGGAGAATTGATACGCTAAGTGGTCGGATACATTTATTATCACTAATAAATAATGTTACTGCTTTTTTTAATTTGCAGCACATAATTTTATCCCAGCAGAGTCGTTTTGAGTGCAATCACTAGCAGTGCAAAGTTTTTTATTTAATTTAATTATTAGCTTATGGCTTATAATTGTTCATCATTTAGCTCTCTTATGAGCGGCTTTGCTGCTGCTCCTCTGAAAAGCTGTACCAACTGCTGAAAGTGACATGCCTATTCAATATTACCACAGCTGTGAAACAAAGAATTACAAATGCAGCACGTGTACAACCCAGAGTGGCTGCATGCCCTAGTTTGGGTGGGTGGGAGTAAAACTACAGCTTAATCTCCTGATTTTGATACCTGTGTGAACAAGCCGTAAGTTGACAGCTCCAGCTTGGACCAAATGTAATTCTATCAGTGTGTGGCCTTCTCCATTTGATAGAAGTAAAATTATTTGACTTCTGACAGAGGGATGTATCAGAAAATTTTCCAACCATCGGCAGTTGCAACCTGTTAGCTGTAACTACTGAACAGTGCAATCTGACAGCGGAAAGTGCCACTGTCAGAATACAGTGCCCTGGCTGGGGGGATGCCTCCATCCACCTTGTTGGTGTGGATGAAAGAGTATGTTGTGTGTTTTTTTTTTTTTTTTTTTTTTCATTCAGCCTGCTGTCTAAATGAATAAAAAAGAGAGAAAAAAAACTGTCTTACCAGCCCTAAATTGTGTTATGACTGAGTGATTTTAGCAATGTGAAAGAAAGCAAAAGCATGTTACTCCTAAGCCCACTACCTATTCTTTACTGTAAGTCTTGTGAGAAATATTGACACAAATCTTGACGAAGGCAGACAGCAGCGGTAGAAATGTCACCTCTGCTACAGCTTGCTGGCCAACTCACTGGTCGAACAAAAAAAACGTAAACTGTGTAACCATCCATACTTGCACACATCGGTGGACTGGTTAGGGGTCTGAGGGACCCCTAAATCCAGCTCACTTGGAGTTATGAACCCCTAATAGTCCCTAATAGGGGGGCAGATTATTGGTATATAAGTTATTTTTTTCATTAAAAAAAAACAACAAAATAAACCATGGAAGTGCTGAACCTATATTAAAACACAGCACTCTCCATAGACATTAAATCCACAGTTCAAAGCAAATAATCACTGTCATATACATGCATCACCCTCCTAGGTAGGTGCTAGGATAGTTAGGTAAGTGATAGTGTTTGTTTTTGATAGGTAAATTTAGTTGCCACACTCTAGTCAGTGTGGCTGTAATGTTGGTTTAGGTAAAAACACGGTTGGCTCACTGTACTTGGTGAGCTGCAATTGTTTAGTTAGGCCTGCTCTGTGTGCTCTGCTGCTGCTAGTCTGCCAGATAGCTCCCTCTGTATCCAGGCAAGTTTAGACATTTCTGTATGATAGGTGTGGAGCTATGCAGATAGCAGCATGAATATTGATGCAGCCCCAGCCTATCCCAGAGAGGCAGGTTATGAGACTGCATTTATTCTTAGAGCACACAGAGCTCTGGGTCTTGTCCCAGAGTGAAGGAGTCTAGGCTGAGGGGGGCATGTTGCCCTCTCAGGCACAGGCTGCGATGAGGAGGCCTCAAGTGGGCGACCTGAGAGAAGAATGCTGAAACCCAGGTGCTTGGAAGAAGCTGACTGAGGGGAGCTGTCTGCCACAGATCTGTCTGGTATCACTGGAGGGCATCGCTTTGAAGATTGGAAGGAGGTATTCATCTGTCCTTTTGGCCTTGTGGGTACAGACATTGCTAGATCTTGGAGACCTGGTGCCTAGTTATAGTCAGCTGTGGGTCTATTAAAGGGGGCACTGGCTGGTGTCCTGAAAAATTCTGTCCCATTACCTCATTACTTAGAGGGACTTTGCTCTACTACTTAAGCTAAAAGGAAGATCAAGTCCTCAGTGTACATAGTTCTTATTCTTGGAGTATCCCACCACTTCCCTCATCCCTATCCAAAAATAAAAACAATATCCCCTAGACTGGTCTTTGGAGAGAGTAAATGAGCCTGTTGTGTGCCTGGCTGCGGGGCTGAAGTTGGGAAGGCCTGGACATGTAATTCCTGCAGCTCCTACAGGAGTAGCGCTACATACACATCCCCAACTTTATACCAGTAAATAATTTGAATATTGTGCAAGGTGAAAAATTGACAATGGTTTTGCGGATTTCAGAACAAATCTACGTTTACTGAGTGATAAATAGGATGAGTAGTACAGTAAAGCAGTGGTTCTTAACCCTGTCCTCAAGTCCCCCTAACAGGCCATGTTTGCAGGTTTTCCTTTATCTTGCACAGGTGCTTTAAATCACAGTCAATGGCTTGGTATTTTTATCTAAGGGAAATTCCCAAAACATGGCCTGTTGGGAGTACTTGAGGACAGGGTTGAGAACCACTGCAGTAAAGCATATTCCCATTAAAGAAGAGATGTTTATGAAAATCTTGTATGTTCAAATATTCACACTGACTAATCTTGTTTGATGCAGTTTTCTACAGCTAATCTTGCTTCAAATGGGCAAAACCCCTGTAATAAAGTGAAAAAATCAAACCTTGGTCAAAAATGGGTTAATTTTTCATTGAATCAATGATAAAAAACACCCAGATCTATATTGTGTCTACTTTGTTATGTAAAAAAAATCTGTATATTCGCAAGGTCTTTAGGTCAGTATGAGGCAAGTGTACTGATATGGTTTATATTTACCTTTGTGCCAGCAAACCGCTTTAAAAGATAACAGATCTCTAAACTAAATATTTCTGAGCTGAAAATTCAAGTTACCTGATCTTTGACGTATAAGATGACCTTTTATACTTGAAAATATCCCCCAAAAATCGGAGGTCGTCTTATACGTTGGTTTAAATGTCCGCCTGCTGGATGTGCAGTAATACTGTATGTAGCTTCGGCTACATACAGTACACTGCACTGAGCCAATCACGGTGAACAGTGTATTCTATTAATGAATACAAAGCCTGCTCAGAATGGCAGAGGTTGTAACATCAGCCCGTGCCTCTCTAACTCTCAAAGCCAATCCAAGCAGGCTTTGTATTCATTAATAGAATACATCTCTCGCCGTGATTGGCTCAGCATGGTATACTGTATGTATACAGTATGTTACCGAATGCGCTGATCGAAACCATCTCGTTTGGACAAAATCATGCCTGTTCCTGTCAGCGGTTGTTCCTGCTACCCCTCGGCTCCTCTTTTTTTCCACGGCCATTTTGTCATCCACCACTGGATCTTTGGTTTGAAGCAAGTAACCCTCGATCTTGCTCTGCCCCCCCTACAGTGGATTTTGCCAGGCACATGAGGTATTTAACACCGCAGCATTGCTTCACAAACCTGGTTCACATCCTACCGCTTTACAAGGTACTGTCACAGTGGTGATCAAGTTGCACAGACTTATTATTGCTGTTTCAGTATGTTACCGAAGCTACTAGACAGACTAGTCGGAAAGAGGTCATCTTATATGGCGAGAATATCCCAAAACCAATGTTTTAGCTGGAAAATTAGGGGGTCGTCTTATACGCCCAGTCACCTTATACGCTGACAAATATGGTATTTCTTTAAAAAAAAAGATATAATACCTTCAGGGTACTGTCAGATACACAAACACATATTGACACAGGTCACATTACTATATGCTTTCTTTAACGCTAAGGCTGATGTCAGATGGACAATTCTTCAACTAGAGACAAATTGCCAGTGGCTGGATCGCTGAAGAAGCTGTCTGCTTGTCTCTGTGGAATCACTCCCTCTGTAACTGAGGCAGCGAGATGCCACTGCCATCACTAGGGATTGAGATTGAGCAGCTTTCGGGCCAGTGACCTCTCGCTAACATCTGGCTACAGAGGGAGTGATTCCATGGGGACAGACAGCTGTTTTAGAGATGCAGCCACTGACAATTTGTCTCTAGCAGCAAATATACCCATCTGACATCAGCCTTAGCATTACAAAAATCACACAGTAATGCACATGTGTCAATATATAACGAGGGGTGGGGTTGGCTGTCCAGCCGTGTATAACACAGGTGTGGTGATGAGTGAGTGATCACATGAATGAGAGGCCACCCAGGGATGATTTCAGCCTCAAAGATATCTACAGGGATTTGTTTGAATGCTTCCCAGCATCCCACAGAAAGAGGCAGTGTGCAGAGACCCATACTTTGCAGGTGAAGCTCCCTATAGAAAGTGCACAGAGTAATATGTAAAGTGCATCATGAAATTTATCACATTCATAGATCTTGCAAGCTTAGGATTCTTGCTTATTGTCACTGAAAATATAATGTATCTGCAGTGTGGTAAATCTTTTGTCCTATCCCTTCCAGAGAAAAAAAAATAACAGTTTTAATATTAAATGTAAATAAAAATAGTATTCTCCATCTTAAGCTGGCTTTCCATGATTGCTTACTAAAAAAAAACATATGAGCTGACACAATTACATCACCTACATTTTTATTAAAGCTATAGTAAGAAATGCATACCTTCCTTGCATATATACCAGTAATTGGATGTGAAAAAGAAGAACAGTGCTCAAATTAGAATGAAAAAAGAAGGCTTTTAAGCTGAGAAAAACAAATGGGATCACACATGTCAAATAGAGTAATGTGACATATAAATTTACCGTGTCAATTAATGTATTCGTTGCTAAACTGACCAAAGCAAAGCTCATTACACTAATGACATCTTTGTATCTGAAGTGTGCAATCATTTAAATTTCATGCTTAATGATGGATTTGGACCATGATGTACTGATCCCTGGGTTGATTTTTTTTAAAGAGTAATGTAATCATATAGCAAATTACTAATGCAATAATGCTCAGAAGCACTGATCATAAGAACAGTTTATATGTCATTGTGGAGATTGTGAGACCTAATATAATTAATTTGCAGTTCTGATGGCCTCAAGAGAAGTTCAAACTCACATTTGAATATCTGATGTTTAGTAGAAGTCGGCAGTATTTGTATCTAAACTTGCCACAGCTTAGAAAAGTGCAAACTTTTTTGTAAAAAAGTATGATGCTCCGTGCTTGTACCAGTGACAAAGCAGCTCTGAATAACAAAAAGGCGGGGCCCTATGATGAGCATGCTTTATCTCATTTTTTGTGAAAGTTATGCTTTTGGCCAGCAAATTGTTGTTAAGGAGATCATCACGGACTCAAAATATTGAAAGACTTAGGGTACTAGCTTGTATACCTATTGAAAAGAAAGCGGTAAGAGGGGGCGCATGCGCGCGAGCGACGGAGATGGCCGCCTAATCCACTTGCTCCGCGCCGACGGAACCTGAGACCGGCCGGGCGCTGCACAGAACAAGCGGGGACACACTCCACATACCCCTCCGGGATCCGGAACTCCCCAGGCAACGATCGGTAATGCACCGATCTGTTAAAAACAAGCCCAAGAGCCGGCAGCCCCATAGACTCCCCTCAGACCCTAACAGAGGGAAATCCAAGATGGCGTCAGAACCTCCAGAGTCGGATTACGCCACTCAGCTTTCCGCTGAGGACCCGGCGTCCCCGGCGGATAGCATGCACCAATTCCCCACGGATCTGCGGAGTCCTTTCCCCATGGACCCAGAAAGCATGCTAGAGAAGTTCCGCAGCATAGTGGGGGATGAAATTACTGCATCTTCCCGCAAGCTCTCCTCAGACCTGGTATGGGGCCTTAAAGAGATAGGCCATCGCACCAACCAACTAAAGCAACGCATGGACCTTGCTACCATGGTGCTGGAGGGGCATGAGGAGGAGGTGGATAAAATGTCAACCGAGATAGAGACCCTAAAAGATATAAACTGGAGGACGCTGAGAATAGAGCCCGCAGGGACTACTTGTGCATACGCGGTATCCCAGAGAATATAACTGATTTACAGGGCACAGCCATTGCTTTTTTTCCAAGAACTGGCCCCCGAGATTCCAGTGGAGAGGCTCGAATTCGACCGTATTCACAGGTCCTTGGCGCCCAAACCCTCCGATGGCCCCCCACGAGACGTCATCATAAAATTTAATTACTACTGCACCAAAGAGAAGCTATTGCAAGCTGCAAGAAACCAACAATACCTCTCTTTTCAAGGTAACTCTCTCCAGTTATTTGCTGATTTATCTCCGGTCAACATAGCCAGACGGCGAGGACTTAAGCCTTATCTTCAAGTTCTTCAGTCCCATGAGATTAAGTATAGATGGGGATTCCCCTTTTAAGCTGTCTTTTTCCCACTTGGGCCGCCAGTTTCATGCTACCTCCTCATCTGATTTGAAACGGCATTTCCAGGATCTGCAGCTGGACCTCCCCATCTCCCAGACGGATGCGACGACCTCTTCCAGGCCAGGACCATCCAGGCCTCCGCGACCATCTTCGCAACGCTCCCAGCCAGGATCCCAGGCGTTGAGGGATCTACAGGCTCAACGTTTCAAAAAGTCCAATACTGGTTGAAGGTACTTGGTTTATATTTGTGTGATTCTGGAGCTCTTTTACTGCCCGCCCATAAGCCTCAGCCGAGGTTTAAAGCTTACCTGCTAGCTTATCACCCAGAACACTTGGAATGCCCCCCCTGATTGATTTATTGGCACCTTGATCTGTCTCCAGTCCCTCGCCCAGGAGGAGTTACTAAACACCCTACAATAGGCCGCCCCATTTGTGAGATGGCGGTGGAGGGTGTGCGTTGTTATGCCTAGGATGAACCCAGGGTCTGGGATGCTGGCAGGTCCGTTTTGACCCTCCTCCACACCAAGGATCATTTGAAGTTTGCTTAATGACTTTTTATGTTATTTTTTTTTTTGCTTTTTGTGAATATTTTTTATGATAAATGTGGGGGGGGGGGGCACATATGTATGTTCTGTAGGGGTTTATCAACCAGGTGGTGGCTTCTGTTTCTACGTGGCGGTTCCCCAGCTCTGTTTGTGGGCTGGATGGAGCTGCTGAGGTAGTGGTGCTGGGCAGATCCCCCTGGTCACCCGGGGGTGAAGGCGGGCTGGCCGCCGTCTCCTGGTGCCTGGAGGTTTTATATAAATTTACCGTCAATTGTTTTTTATTTTTTTTAGGTTTTTGTTTTTCATTGTTCATGCTGGTTCTAGCTCACTGTTTTATCAGCCATTTCTTAGTTTCTGTGCATAATATATTTTAACTGTTTACAATGCTACATACTAGGCCGGTGGTTCCGTCGGATCACAGCTCCCCCTCATGTGTTGGCACTTGGCTGAGACAGTAGTCTCGGCCAATGTCCCACCCACCTGTGGGCTGTACATCCCACGAAAAGTTGCATTTACATTCTTATGGTTTGCTCTCTTCCAAGCTCTCCTCAACACAATTATTTTTTTTTTTTGTCTTGCTCTCTCTCTCCCCTTTTCTTTTCTCCCCTCTTTTTCTCTTTCCCCCAGCCCTCGGGGTGTTTGGTTGGAGTAATGCTAAGAACCCCTCTCCGTACAAATGACCCTTAACTGGTTGTCCCTGAATGTCCAGGGTAGGGATGAGCCGAACACCCCCCTGTTCGGTTCGCACCAGAACATGCGAACAGGAAAAAAGTTCGTTCGAACATGCGAACACCGTTAAAGTCTATGGGACACGAACATGAATAATCAAAAGTGCTAATTTTCAAGGCTTATATGCAAGTTATTGTCATAAAAAGTGTTTGGGGACCTGGGTCCTGCCCCAGGGGACATGGATCAATGCAAAAAAAAGTTTTAAAAACGGCCGTTTTTTCAGGAGCAGTGATTTTAATAATGCTTAAAGTCAAACAATAAAAGTGTAATATCCCTTTAAATTTCGTACCTGGGGGGTGTCTATAGTGTGCCTGTAAAGGGGCGCATGTTTCCTGTGTTTAGAACAGTCTGACAGCAAAATGACATTTTGAAGGAAAAAACTCATTTAAAACTACCCGCGGCTATTGCATTGCCGACAATACACATAGAAGTTCATTGATAAAAAACGGCATGGGAATTCCCCAAAGGGGAACCCCGAACCAAAATTAAAAAAAAAAAATGACGTGGGGGTCCCCCTAAATTCCATACCAGGCCCTTCAGGTCTGGTATGGATATTAAGGGGAACCCCAGCCAAAATTAAAAAAAAAAATGACGTGGGGTTCCCCCTAAATTCCATACCAGACCCTTCAGGTCTGGTATGGATTTTAAGGGGAACCCCGCGCCAAAAAAAAAAAAAAAAAACGGCGTGGGGTCCCCCCAAAAATCCATACCAGACCCTTATCCGAGCACGCAACCTGGCAGGCCGCAGGAAAAGAGGGGGGGACGAGAGTGCGGCCCCCCCTCCCTCCTGAACCGTACCAGGCCACATGCCCTCAACATTGGGAGGGTGCTTTGGGGTAGCCCCCCAAAACACCTTGTCCCCATGTTGATGAGGACAAGGGCCTCATCCCCACAACCCTGGCCGGTGGTTGTGGGGGTCTGCGGGCGGGGGGCTTATCGGAATCTGGAAGCCCCCTTTAACAAGGTGACCCCCAGATCCCGGCCCCCCCCCTGTGTGAAATGGTAAGGGGGTACATAAGTACCCCTACCATTTCACGAAAAAAGTGTCAAAAATGTTAAAAATGACAAGAGACAGTTTTTGACAATTCCTTTATTTAAATGCTTCTTCTTTCTTCTATCTTGCTTCATCTTCTGGTTCTTCTGGCTCTTCTGGTTCTTCTGGTTCTTCCTCCGGCGTTCTCGTCCAGCATCTCCTCCGCGGCGTCTTCTGTCTTCTTCTCCTCGGGCCGCTCCGCACCCATGGCATGGGGGGGAGGCTCCCGCTCTTCTCTTCTTCTCTTCTTCTCTTCTTCTTTTCTTCTTTTCTTCTTTTCTTCTCTTCTTCTTCATTTTCTTCTCCGGGCCGCTCCGCAATCCATGCTGGCATGGAGGGAGGCTCCCGCTGTGTGACGGCGCTCCTCGTCTGACAGTTCTTAAATAACAGAGGGGGGCGGGGCCACCCGGTGACCCCGCCCCCCTCTGACGCACGGTGACTTGACGGGACTTCCCTGTGACGTCACGGGGAATGCCACAGGGAAGTCCCGTCAAGTCACCGTGCGTCAGAGGGGGGCGGGGTCACCGGGTGGCCCCGCCCCCCTCTGTTATTTAAGAACTGTCAGACGAGGAGCGCCGTCACACAGCGGGAGCCTCCCTCCATGCCAGCATGGATTGCGGAGCGGCCCGGAGAAGAAAATGAATAGGAAGAAGAGAAGAAGAGAAGAAAAGAAGAAAAGAAGAAAAGAAGAAAAGAAGAGAAGAGCGGGAGCCTCCCCCCCATGCCATGGGTGCGGAGCGGCCCGAGGAGAAGAAGACAGAAGACGCCGCGGAGGAGATGCTGGACGAGAACGCCGGAGGAAGAACCAGAAGAACCAGAAGAGCCAGAAGAACCAGAAGATGAAGCAAGATAGAAGAAAGAAGAAGCATTTAAATAAAGGAATTGTCAAAAACTGTCTCTTGTCATTTTTAACATTTTTGACACTTTTTTCGTGAAATGGTAGGGGTACTTATGTACCCCCTTACCATTTCACACAGGGGGGGGGCCGGGATCTGGGGGTCACCTTGTTAAAGGGGGCTTCCAGATTCCGATAAGCCCCCCGCCCGCAGACCCCCACAACCACCGGCCAGGGTTGTGGGGATGAGGCCCTTGTCCTCATCAACATGGGGACAAGGTGTTTTGGGGGGCTACCCCAAAGCACCCTCCCAATGTTGAGGGCATGTGGCCTGGTACGGTTCAGGAGGGAGGGGGGGCCGCACTCTTGTCCCCCCCTCTTTTCCTGCGGCCTGCCAGGTTGCGTGCTCGGATAAGGGTCTGGTATGGATTTTTGGGGGGACCCCACGCCGTTTTTTTTTTTTTTTTTTTTTTGGCGCGGGGTTCCCCTTAAAATCCATACCAGACCTGAAGGGTCTGGTATGGAATTTAGGGGGAACCCCACGTCATTTTTTTTTTTAAATTTTGGCCGGGGTTCCCCTTAATATCCATACCAGACCTGAAGGGCCTGGTATGGAATTTAGGGGGACCCCCACGTCATTTTTTTTTTTTAATTTTGGTTCGGGGTTCCCCTTTGGGGAATTCCCATGCCGTTTTTATCAATGAACTTCTATGTGTATTGTCGGCAATGCAATAGCCGCGGGTAGTTTTAAATGAGTTTTTTCCTTCAAAATGTCATTTTGCTGTCAGACTGTTCTAAACACAGGAAACATGCGCCCCTTTACAGGCACACTATAGACACCCCCCAGGTACGAAATTTAAAGGGATATTACACTTTTATTGATTGACTTTAAGTATTATTAAAATCACTGCTCCTGAAAAAACGGCCGTTTTTAAAACTTTTTTTTGCATTGATCCATGTCCCCTGGGGCAGGACCCAGGTCCCCAAACACTTTTTATGACAATAACTTGCATATTAGCCTTTAAAATTAGCACTTTTGATTTCTCCCATAGACTTTTAAAGGGTGTTCCGCGGCATTCGAATTTGCCGCGAACACCCCAAATTGTTCGCTGTTCGGTGAACTTGCGAACAGCCAATGTTCGAGTCGAACATGAGTTCGACTCGAACTCGAAGCTCATCCCTAGTCCAGGGTATGAACTCCCCCCCAGAAACGGGCCAAGGTTTTTAAATACCTCAAACAACAAAAAATAGACATTGCATGTCTGCAGGAAACCCATTTTGCTTCCTCCTCCTACCCCAAATACTTTGCAGCGGATTACCCCCATGTTTTTTTGGCCAATGCTCCTACTAAACGGAGAGGTGTCATGATCGCCCTACGCAAATCCGTCCCATTTACTTGCAGTAAACAAATAGTAGATCCAAATGGCAGGTACCTAATTCTCCAGGGAACTATCCAAGATTCCGAGGTTACGATTCTGACATATTATGCCCCGAATAAAAACCCGGGGCCCTTTCTGACCAATGTCTGCGCCCTGTTGAGGTCGCACCAGAGAGGCACATTACTTTTAGCAGGGGACTCTAATGTGACATTGAATCCCTCCCTTGACAATTACCCTTCGGATCATAAGCTCCCTTCTCCAGCAGCTAAACAATTTTCGCATTCACTGCAAAATAACGACTTAGTAGATGTTTGGAGGGAATTTCATCCCTTGGGCAGGGATTATACTCATTACTCCCACCCTCATCATTCACAGTCTAGACCACATATTCGTTCTCCGCAAACACCTTCCCTTAATAAGATCAACCTCTATACTGGCGGTTCCATGGTCGGATCATGACCCTATTCTTACGGTCAGTAATTCTCTACTCAGTAAATCACAATTCTCCCCCTGGGTGATGAATGACTCTCTGTTGTCTTATAAAGAAATTCTAAAAGACATCCATAAGGCCTCTGTAGAATATTTTAACTTTAACTCAGGATCAGTGTCGTCTCCTGTTATTTTGTGGGAAGCATATAAGGCAGTGCTACGGGGCCACATTATACGCCTAGCGTCCAAACGCAGAAGGGAGAGAGCACAGGCACATCATGAGTTGGAGTAGAAATTGGAGGCATTGACAATGACCTTCAAACAATTCCCTACCCCTGCTAACTGCAAACTTTTAGATAAGGCCCGCACAGAGCTTGATTTATGTTTCACTGACGAGGCGGAACGCACTTTATGCTGGGCCTGACAAAAGTGGTATGTCAAGGCTAACAAACCAAGTGCAATGTTGGCTAATAGACTGCGAACCTTTGCACCCAAGTTTGCTCCCATTACATTACGTACCCGTCACAATATTCTTACTGGCAATCCCCAGCAAGTTCTGGAAGAATTCCGGTTTCGCCTTACTAAATTGTATTCTGAACCCGAGCATTCTTTTCCTCAAGGCCTTGATGCCTTTTTGGCAAACCTATCACTACCTTCCCTGTCTGAATCCCACACATCTCTGATGGATCGAGACATACAAGTCTTGGAAGTCCTCCAGTGTATCAAGGAATTGAAGGTGGGTAAAAGACCCGGCCCAGATGGCTTTACGACACTTTATTACAGGAAAATAGCAGATGTCATTGCCCCTCACCTAACAAATATGTACAACTCAGTTAAGAATGGTCGCCCATTTACACCCAACTTGCCGACTGCCAACGTTGTTATGATCCCTAAACCTGGCAGGGATCATTCATTGTGGGCTAACTTCCAGCCAATTTCACTAATTAACATTGATATGAAAATATTAACCAAAATCCTGGCCAACCGCCTCAATTCCTTCTTACCACGTTTAATAAAAAAAGATCAAGTGGGCTTTGTCCCAAGAAGACAGGCTGGGGACGCTGTAAGATGCCTCCTCCAAATACAGCATATTGTCCATAACAGGTCCCTAGAAACAATGTTTTTATCATTAGATATCAACAAAGCTTTTGACACACTGTCGTGGTTCTACTTGACACAGGTACTTAAATGTTATGGATTCGGTACCTCCTTTTATGCGGTGGGTCTCTGCCATTTATGACTCCCCTCAAGCCAAGGTGAAATATTACGGGTTTGAATCAACTATCTTTCCCATTAAAAGGGGTACCCGCCAAGGCTGTCCACTTTCCCCACTTTTATTCTGGCACTAGAACCCTTGGCGGAGGCCATCCGATCTCACCCGGACATTGCGGGTGTAGAGGTGGCGGGCACTTCGCATAAGTTATCATTATTCACGGATGACATCCTGCTGACCATCACTAAACCAATAATCTCCCTCCCGAACTTGCTCTCACTTTTAGACACTTTTGCCACCTTCTCGGGCCTATCAGTCAACCCTACTAAATCTCCCTCCCTAAACTCCCTTCGAAAGCCTCTGTAGATCGCGACCCCAGTCCTTGGGTTTGATTTCTTTAATATACACAGCTATAATACGCTCCAAAAGACCACCCCTGTGACCATACCACCTTCAGTGGGAGGCGGAATTGGGGAAGAGATTGGACCCAGAGGACTGGCAGGCCATGACTATCGCACTGTCCAAGTGTTCCAAAAATTTACTTTTTTTGGAAAATGCCTACAAAGTACTGTATAGATGGTATTACACCCTGGCCAGATTAGCTAGTTTCATCCCAACATATTCCCCCTTATGCTTTCGTGGGTGTTCTCGGGAGGGTACGATGGCACACATTTGGTGGCAGTGCCCGAGGGTTTGTAGATTATGGGTCAGAGTCTATGCATTGCTTCGCAACCTCTTTCATACTAATATAAAAAGAGATCCTTTTGAAGCGATCTTGGGGAAACCGATCATAGAATTACTAAGACCAGAACGCCAACTGGCATCCCATATTTTTACTGCAACTAAATTAACCATCGCAAAGGCCTGGAAAACCCCGGCTCTCATCTTCGAGGCAGTTAAAAATCGCATAAATGATATCATGGTTAATGAAAAGCTGACGGCCGTGGCATCAGACACGCATGATAAATGTCTTCGGTTTTGGTAACCGTGGGTAACATATTCCCACCCCTCCCGGTTTGATTCCACTCTACTCTCCCTCTAGTATGTCTCCATCCTCCCCACCCCGTGGACTACCCTTTCCCTTTTTTTTTTTTTTTTTTCCCCTTCCCCGATACTTTCCCCCTTTCTACATCCTATACTCTTATTTCACTCTCATTCGGGTCCTACCCCCTATAATCCCTCCTTTTCACCCTCTCCTTAAGCCCTTTCTAGCCCACAGGCCTCACCCTGTCGGGCTCAGACACAGATTGTGAATTATCCTGTGAGTATTTGTTACTTTTCTTTATTTCCGCGTTATTGAGTCATATCCTACATTCATCTTTTTGTTCTGTGTTCGTATTATAAACATTACAATCAGTTCTACAACTATATTTAGCAATGAGGCGGACCCTAGTGTCTCGTCATGAGTACCAGTGTATGCTGATTTTATATGAAGCCAAATGTAATCTGATGATCTGTCACAGATTCTAGTATTCTAGATCATTATAACTGTCAGTTTATAATTTACCGGAACATGTACACATAATGTGTCTTTCTTTGTCTATTTGTACTGATATGTTGACTTAATTAATCAATAAAATCCTTTGTACAAGAAAAGAAAGTGGTAAAATGTGTTAATTGGTTGTATTCAATGATGTTTTAAGTGCATTTTTCCAGAATTAGTTTCATTACACATCAAATTATTTCATGGAGCATACAGGACACTGTAGCGAAAAGGTACAGTCAAAACATCTAACGCGTTTCGCACTTATGCCAGGTGCTTACTCATAGCTTGAGCTACAATCATGATCCTGATTTTATAATAAAGACACTTGCATTTTTTCCCGGCGGTTCGGATTTTTTCGTATACTTCCTGCTAGACTTTGCGAGATTACAGCACCAGATATTCACAGAAACACAGAGATGTCAGTTTATTAAGCAGCGATAAATTATCACCGCTCAGTACACGGACAGCGTGGTTAATGTTAATAAAATAACGAGTCCCATATATATATATATATATATATATATATATATATATATATATATATATATATATATATATAATATACACACACACACTCGGGTCCATAAATATTGGGACATCGACACGATTCTAATCTTTTTGGCTCTATTATTATTATTATTATTATTATTATTATTATTCAGGATTTATATAGCGCCAACAGTTTACGCAGCGCTTTACTATACACCACCACAATGGATTTGCAATGAAACAAAAAGATGTGCTTTAACTGCAGACTTTCAGCTTTAATTTGAGGGTATTTACATCCAAATCAGGTGAACAATGTAGGAATTACAACAGTTTGTATATATGCCCCCCCACTTTTTTAGGGACCAAAAGTAATGGGACAATCGGCTGTTCAGCTGTTCCATAGCCAGGTGTGTGTTATTCCCTCATTATCCCATTTACAAGGAGCAGATAAAAGGTCCAGAGTTCATTTCAAGTGTGCTATTTGCATTTGGAATCTGTTGCTGTCAACTCTCAATATGAGATCCAAAGAGCTGTCACTATCAGTGAAGCAAGCCATCATTAGGCTGAAAAAACAAAAACAAACCCAGAGAGAGAGCAAAAACATTAGGTGTGGCCAAATCAACTGTTTGGAACATCCTTTAAAAAGAGAATGCACCGGTGAGCTCAGCAACACCAAAAGACAACTGTGGTGGGTGACTGAAGAATTCTTCCCCTGGTGAAGAAAACACCCTTCACAACAGTTGGCCAGATCGAGAACACTCTCCAGGAGGTAGGTGTATGTGTGTCAAAGTCAACAATCAAGAGAAGACTTCACCAGAGTGAATACAGAGGGTTCACCACAAGATCTAAACCATTGGTGAGCCTCAAAAACAGGAAGACCAGATTAGTTTGCCAAACAACATCTAAAAGAGCCTTCACAGTTCTGGAACAACATCCTATGGACAGATGAGACCAAGATCAACTTGTACCAAAGTGATGGGAAGAGAAGAGTATGGAGAAGGAAAGGAACTGCTCATGATCCAAAGCATACCACCTCATCAGTGAAGCATGGTGGTGGTAGTGTCATGGCGTGGGCATGTATGGCTGCCAATGGAACTGGTTCTCTTGTATTTATTGATGATGTGACTGCTGACAAAAGCAGCAGGATGAATTCTGAAGTGTTTCGGGCAATATTATCTGCTCATATTCAGCAAAATGCTTCAGAACTCATTGGACGGAGCTTCACAGAGCAGATGGACAATGACCCGAAGCATACTGCGAAAGAAACCAAAGAGTTTTTAAGGGAAAGAAGTGGAATGTTATGCAATGGCCAAGTCAATCACCTAACCTGAATCTGATTGAGCATGCATTTCACTTTCTGAAGACAAAACTGAAGGGAAAATGCCAAGAACAAGCAGGAACTGAAGACCGTTGCAGTAGAGGCCTGGCAGAGCATCACCAGGGATGAAACCCAACGTCTGGTGATGTCTATGTGTTCCAGACTTCAGGCTGTAATTGACTGCAAAAGATTTGCAACCAAGTATTAAAAAGTGAAAGTTTGAATGATTGTTAATCTGTCCCATTACTTTTGGTCCCTTAAAAAGTGGGAGGCACATATACAAATTGTTGTAATTCGTACACCGTTCACCTGATTTGGATGTAAATACCCTCAAATTAAGACAATCACAGTCTGCTTAAACTAATAACACACAAAGAATTAAATGTTACCATGTTTTTATTGAACACACCATGTAAACATTCACAGTGCAGGTGGAAAAAGTATGTGAACCCTTGGATTTAATAACTGGTTGAACCTCCTTTGGCAGCAATAACTTCAACCAAACGTTTCCTGTAGTTACAGATCAGACATGCACAACGGTCAGGAGTAATTCTTGACCATTCCTCTTTACAGAACTGTTTCAGTTCGGCAATATTCTTGGGATGTCTGGTGTGAATCGCTTTCTTGAGGTCATGCCACAGCATCTCAATTAGGTTGAGGTCAGGACTCTGACTGGGCCACTCCAGAAGGCGTATTTTCTTCTGTTTAAGCCATTCTGTTGTTGATTAACTTCTATGCTTTGGGTCGTTGTCCTGTTGCAACACCCATCTTCTGTTGAGCTTCAGCTGGTGGACAGATGGCCTTAAGTTCTCCTGCAAAATGTCTTGATAAACTTGGGAATTCATTCTTTCTCTTCGATAATAGCAATCCGTCCAGGCCCTGTTTTCAGAAAAGCAGCCCCAAACCATGATGCCCCCACCACCATACTTCACAGTTGGGATGAGGTTTTGATGTTGGTGTGCTGTGCCTCTTTCTCCACACATAGTGTTGTGTGTTTCTTCCAAACAACTCAACTTTGGTTTCATCTGTCCACAGAATATTTTGCCAGTACTGCTGTGGAACATCCAGGTGCTCTTGTGCAAACTGTAAAACGTGCAGCAATGCTTTTTTTTTTTTTTTTTTTTTTTTTTTTTTTTTTTTTTTTTTTTTTGACAGCAGTGGCTTCCTCTGTGGTATCCTCCCATGAAATCCATTCTTGTTTAGTGTTTTACATATCGTAGATTCGCTAACTGGGATGTTAGCATATGCCAGAGACTTTTGTAAGTCTTTAGCTGACACTCTAGGATTCTTCTTCACCTCATTGAGCAGTCTGTGCTGTGCTCTTGCAGTCATCTTTACAGGACGCCCACTCCTAGGGAGAGTAGCAACAGTGCTGAACTTTCTCCATTTATAGACAATTTTGTCTTACCGTGGACTGACGAACAGCAAGGCTTTTGGAGATACTTTTATAACCCTTTCCAGCTTTATGCAAGTCTACAATTCTTAATTCTAGGTCTTCTGAGAGCTCTTTTGTGCGAGGCATCATTCACATCAGGCAATGCTTCTTGTGAAAAGCAAACCCAGAACTGGTGTGTGTTTTTTATAGGGCAGGTCAGCTGTAACCAATACCTCCAATCTCATCTCATTGACTGGACTCCAGTTGGCTGACACCTCACTCCAATTGGCTCTTGGAGATCTCATTAGTCTAGGGGTTCACATACTTTTTCCACATGCACTGTGAATGTTTACATGGTGTGTTCAATAAAAACATGGTAACATTTAATTCTTTGTGTGTTATTAGTTTAAGCAGACTGTGATTGTCTATTGTTGTGACTTAGATGAAGATCAGATCACATTTTATGACCAATTTGTGCAGAAATCCATCTCATTCCAAAAGGGTTCACATACTTTTTATTGCAATTGTGTGTGTGTGTGTGTGTGTGTGTGTATATATGTATAAATGTGTATATATGTATATGTGTGTGTGTGTGTGTGTGTGTATATATATATATATATATATATATATATATATATATATATATATATATATATATATATATATATATATATATATATATATATATATATATATATAATATAAATATATATATATATATATATATATATATATATTTTTTTTATATATAATATATATTACAGATAAATATGACAGGGGAACATGGTTACAGTGTTGGGGGGTCTGAACTAGGCAGAAGGTAGTTAAAAATCTTCCTCCTTCCCCCTCTGATCCCCCGGGATTCTCTATTCTCTCCCCGATTCTCCACCTCTGAGTTGGTGAATCGGGAAGTGTGAATTCTGACTCAGATCAAGAGTGAAGTGCTCAGATCGCAGCTTCATAAACTGGACATTACTGTGTCAGTCAATGAGGATTCTCTGTGTGCGGAGATCATCCATAGGAGAACATGTTCAAACACTTCTTCCTAATCTAATCTCTGTTTCATAAACTGTTTATGGGCTGTGATCAGCGGTGATCCTGAGGATCACTGCTGTTCACTGCTTCATAAACGGACACCTTTAGAAAGACACTTACTAAAAGATAATCGGAATTTGCCACATTTCCTGGTGTCAGATGCTCGCTGCACTCTAAGGTTACTTCATCTAGCCAATACATCAATACTGTGTGATGTAGTGACTTTGCACCAGCAGAAGGAACCACAGACCACAATGAGGAACATCAGCATCTAACACTTATCGTAGTGTCAGATATATAAGATATTCCAGTCTAAATATCTTTTCAGTGGGAGTTTAGCACCACAGGCAGTTGGGCTGGTAAGTATGAATATCTTGCTTTGCAGGGCCAGCTTCTCTACGATTGTCTAAAAATAGTGACAGTCTTCAGAGACCCTGGATAAAAAATGTTAGTAGTTGCAATATTTATGTTATACAATATTAGAATGTGAGGGGGCATGGCTTGGCACTCAGAGCGGATGGTCGCACACTGCGAGAGTTCCAGGAAAACTGCAGCTCCACAGCTCACAAATTGGTCTAATTTAACCCAGAATGGGAAGAATCCCCAGGCCGATACATCATACCCGCTCTCACCGACTGCATCCCTGGCCTGTCACATTCCAGGATTCTTTAGATCCAGGTCGGCCTCTGGAAGAAGCACCTCCGCTGGCAAGATGGTGGGGCTCACAATGAGGAGAACAGCAATGAGGAATCCCTGCTGGCAACAAAGGAGTCGGTAAGATCAACTGTGCACAGTGCAGACCAACCACTCACTTACTCTGATATGGCTGTCTTCACAGCAGATATTAAAAACTTGTTCACTGCTGCCATCACAGATCTTAAAGCAGACCTATTAGTGCTTTCAGACCAACTAGCTAATACGGAGTGGTTAGGAAAGCAGAGGGACAAAGCCATTACTAGGCTTAAAGACATAACAATGACACATTCAAAGCACCCTCTTTCAAGGCATCTTGACGACCTCGATAATAGGGGCAGGAGGAACAACATTAGAGTTTTTTTAAAGGGTGCCAGAGACGATCACTGCAGAACAGATCAAACCCACCCTACAGAAATTTTCAACGGTGTTCTGGAAAGGGATGCCAACACTCCTATTGAGTTTGACAGGGCACAAAGATCTCTGCGTCCGAGAAGCTCAGACTCAGCCCCACCACGTGATATTATATGTTGTCTCCCTAACTACAACTTGAAAGAGGAGATTCTTGCTAAGGCAAAATGACCTTGTCATGTTCAATGAACACACCATCAAACTGTTCCAAGATTTATCACCCATAATTCTGATCAACAGATCCTGAGGCCCCTACTTGAAGTGCTCAAAGAATTAATACGTACAGAAGGCTTTCCCTTTTGCGCTTCAGGCTACCTTCAGTGGGAAATCTCACCTGCTCAGATTTCCAGAAGAGCTTAATGAGTTTTGCAATGCACTCCAAATACCCTTTTCTAAAGTTCCTGATTGGTACGAGGACTTTAAATTGCCACTACCTATCTCCAGCCCACCAGCTTCACCCCATAAATCACCCAACAAGACACCATAAAAAAAAGGCAGACACTACAGATCATCCGCACATGGATACAGCTCTGCCTCCCCGAAGTCCAGACTTCCTAAGGCCAGAGAAACTACCTCACTTTTTCTTGCCTCCAGGAGATTGCCCAATTGGATATAGCTATATCTGCCCTGGGGACCCAGGATGATTTATGTGTTTCAGCTGTTAAATATTCTGAAAATTACACCATGTGACTTTTTTACTCCTCTTTTGGAACAAGTTTTAAACTGTTTTGTTCTAAGAATAAGCTGTTTAGAACTCACTCTATACTGCTTATACTCTAGGCAGTCATGGCAACACGCCCTACTAACTTATGCTGGACATTTCACTTTATGACTTTACTTGTTTTATTTGCTTTGGTCATTTGATTTGTCAGCTAGACCGATTTATCAGCACAGGATTTAGTTTAAATTTTTTTTCACTTTTTCTTTTTTTATATAGCTGCAGAGTTGCTGCTTCCTGATAGTTATTGTTTAAATAATTTCCTTTTACTTGACATTTCAGTCCCTATAGGAGGACTATGGCTGATACCTGTTCTAGGAGGCCTGAGATCCTCCCAGGTACTCACCCAATCTGTGAAAGTTATTATCCTTTAATTTTTGTGACTTCTTGCTAATACTTGTTACAGTATGATTTACCTTGAGATACTTGGTTATCTCTGTGTATCAAAGGTTTTGATACCCATCTTTAATTGTGGTATTTATTTATTTATTTTTTTTCTCTTGACAGACTGTATAATACTACTTGAACATTCATTACCAATAGACCTTTCTGTATATTCTGGGATACTTAATATAAGGGTATTCTACTATCTGATACTGTAATGGCTTATACATCATTGGGTAAAAGTCCTTTTATAGTTTCTAACAATGTTAAAGGGTTTAATATCCCTGACAAAAGATCAGCTCTATTACGAGAACTCAAAAAAAAAAAAAAAACAACCTAGTATTGTCTTCCTACAAGAAACACATTCCAAGACTCAAAACATTCCAAAAATATCTGACAATTATTTCGCAAAAAGCTTTTGTTGCAGCAAATCCTCTAGCGAAGACGAAAAGGGTCACCATACTATTAAGTAAAGACCCAATTTTCTTGTAATGGACCAGTTAATTGACTCCAATGGCAGATACATTTACCTCAAGGGTTCCTGGTAAGACAAACTCATGACCTTAGCTAAGGTCTACTTCCCCAACTCGGCACATATTTCAGTCTGTAATTGCATTGTAGATGAGCTAAAATGGTTTGCATCGGGGTGTTTAATCAAAGGGGGTGACTTCAATATCTCTTTAAACCCACTCCTTGACACATCTTCAGGCACGACCGGTATTTCTTACAGGGTCCTTGAAATAATTAAATGCCTGCTCCATTCCCTTTTTCAGGTCGACACCTGGAGAACCCTTTATCCGAGGGATAAAAATTGTAATTTTTACACCCCCGCTTGCCTGTTATTCTCAGATAGATTATATCTTTATCTTACAAAAAGATATCCCCAACCTACAAGATGCGAAAATTGGTATACACTCACTTTCAGATCACAAACTGTTCTCTTTGCTTCTGAATGGGAGAGAGAGTACAGCAAGACCATGTACTTGGCAGCTGAATCCCTCCTTGATTACTGACCCTGGGATTTACCAGTCAATAGAGGAGGTAATTGATACATACTTTTGCCTCAACACCTGCACAGAGCTCTCACTGCTAACCATTTGAGAGGCACATAAATGTGTGATCAGAGGTGAATTTTTTAAGTGGGGTTCCAGACGCAAAAAAAAACAAAAAAAAAAGGCAATCTCTGACCTCTCAGCTAAGATTACTAGATTAGAGACACTACTCTCTCTTTCTACCCAATCAGCAACAGAGCTACTTTAGACAAGGGTGGCTTTGCAGAATTTGATAGACAAACAATCCAAACAAGCCCTTTACTTCAAAAAAGGTATTTACTAGGAATTTGGCAATAAAAGTGGGAAGTTCTTGGCCAGAGCCTTGAAAGACGCTAAAACTCTGGAGAAAATTTTCTTTATTAAAAACTCAGAAGGTAACCTGGAATATGCCACTGACAACATCGCCAAAAGGTTCTATGAATTCTACTCTAGCTTATACAACCTACCTAAGCAACACAAACCTAGCCACTTAAAGGGAGACAAACCTTAGTCTTTTTAAGACAGAAAGGCATGCTGACACTCTCACAACAAGATAGCGAGATGTTAAACAACTTCTCGGAAGCAGAATTAATCTTTGCTATTAAGAATTTAAATCTAGGGAAAAGCCCAGGCTCAGATGGCCTCACTTCTTAATACTACAAAGCCTTCTTAGACAGATTAAAATGCCCACTCTTGCAGGCCCTAAACTCACTGAGCAGCTGGCAACAGGTTCCTGAATCCTTCCTGGCTGCCCACATTAGTTATTCCAAAAATTTTGAAGGTCTTCTACTCTCCACGGTCGTGGAGAAGGCCTTCTATTTGGGTTGCCTGGGATTACATGCTTGCCACATGTTCGTACATAGGCTGAATCAGAAGATCTCTTGGATATCTTCCCTATACCAATCCCCTTTGGCACAAATTAAGATAAATGGGACACTCTCTGAAAAAGTTTTCATCAAAAATGGAAAAAGACAGGGGTGCTCTTTATCTCCCTTACTATTTATCCTGATGCTAGAACACCTGCTCCGCACGATTAACCAAAATAAGTAGATCTAGTGCATTAGCTTTTGCAGCTTATACTGACGACTTGCCATTCTTCATAACAAACCCACATACATCTATTCCGAATTTACTAGAAATCTTTCAAATTTTTGGTTATATTTAAAATAAATTATAATAAATTGGAAGCACTTAACCTCACCTTACTGCCAGAAACTCTTAAAATAGCACAAAACCATAGCTCCTTCAAATGGGAGAAGAATGCTCTGAAATACCTGGGGATATGGCTCACCCCTTCTCGTGATCTATATGCCCAAAATGTTATCCCCCTTCTTAAAAATGTAGAATCTGATCTTAAAAATGGAATTCCAAAAACTTCTCCAGGTTTGCTAGAGCAGCCATAGTAAAAATGACGATCCTTCCTAGATTATTTTACTGTTTACATGCACTTACCATTAAGCTACCTAATAATTATTTCAACCGCCTACAACAAGGACAAAGGAATTTTATCTGGGCCCAGAAAAAACCTGCATCCAGTTCCACCTAATGACTAGATCAAAAGCTGCCAGAGGTATGGGCCTATCAGACTTTAAATTTTATCACTTTGCATCTCATTTAGCCAGGATTATAGAATGCCATTGTCATCCAGAGAACAAAGATTGGGTTGACCTTGAAGACCACCCCTTTATCCCCTTCAATAAAATTCTTACCGTGGATTGATTAGACCTTTTACCCTAAGCAAATTAAACCACATCCTACTATAGGCCCTACATTAGAAATTTTCCATAAGATCTCAGTATTAGATGGGATGGCAAATGTTCCCTAACACCTGTAGCTGACAATCCTGATTTTCCCCGGGCCTAAATACCAGATTGCCGTTATTTACTGCCAATGGATTTCCATTACTGCCTTTGCATTGCATATCATCATCATCAGGGATGTTTTCAAGAGAAGAGCTCAGTAATATTTGTGGCGGAAAGATTCTCCCCAATGGTCTTACTTCCAGTTGAGGGATTTTCTCGTTAACCACAAATAGAAACAGTCTTTCCCTAACCCCCACTCAGATAGAATCCATTTGCCTCAACAGCATTTAAATTAAAAAAAAAACTTCCTTGGCTTACATTTGGTTACAGACCAAGACAAATGAAAAAGGAGACTTAAGGGCCTCTTGGGGAAAAATCACTCTATATCACTATTTCTGACCAACAATGGAAAAACTCCTGCATACTGGCACATAAGTGCTCTTAGTACTAGGTTACAAGAAAAATTCTGACTCAATGGAATGCTACATCTACCAAAATACATAAATTGTTCCCTAATACATCAGATGTATGTTGGAAATGTAGGAGTGATATATGCACCATGTTTCATATCTGGTGGGAATGCCCTTGAATTTCAACTTTTATGGAGACAAGTTTGTTAGTTACATACAGTAGTTACATAGTTAATGAGGTTGAAAAAAGACACCAGTCCATCCAGTTCACTCTATGTGTGTGTTTATATCAATAATACATTGTCTACCCCTGTATGTTGTGGTCATTAAGGTACCCATCTAAGGCCTCATGCCCACGGGCGTTATAAAAAATGAGCTGTAAAGCTAGTACTGACGCCAGGAAAAAATCACTGTTAAAAACACGATTTTATCAGCGTTTTGCATTGGCGTCAATGCCCGTTTAGCCACGCTAGCTTTTAGCAATGTTTCTCTGCCTCTATTCAAAAATGAATGGTTCCCTATGGGAGCCCATTCATTTGAATAGAAGTCGCAACAGAAGTCAGATCATCATGATCTTGAAGGGGAACCCCAAGCCAATTTTCTTTTTTCATTTTGGTGGGGGTCCCCCTTCAAGATCCTCAGCACACCTTTTCTATTCAAATCAGTGGTCTCCCATAAGGAACCTTTGATTTTTGAATAGAGGCAGAAAAACGCCTGACAAGACTTAACGCTCTGTATACAGCGTTAAACAGCGTTTAACAGCTTTTACCGGCTTCTAGCATTTTTACAGCCCTAGAGCTGGAGCCTCAGAACGCACTGGTCCTGGGTTTTTATGGAGCTTAAAAACTCCTATGCCACTTACAGCTCCTTAACCACTTCAGCCCCGGAAGAATTTACCCCCTTCCTGACCAGAGCACTTTTCGCGATTCGGCACTGCGTCGCTTTAACTGACAATTGCGCGGTTGTGTGACATGGCTTCCAAACAAAATTGATGTCCTTTTTTCCCCACAAATAGAGCTTTCTTTTGGGGGTATTTGATCGCCTCTGCGGTTTTTATTTTTTGTGCTATAAACCCTAAGAAAATAGCGACAATTTTGAAAAAAACGCATTATTTTTTACTTTTTGCTATAATAAATATCCCCAAAAAATATTTAAAAAAACTTTTTTTTCTTCAGTTTAGGCCGATACGTATTCTTCTACATATTTTTGGTAAAAAAAAAAAAAACGCAATAAGCGTTGATTGGTTTGCGCAAAAGTTATAGCGTTTACAAAATAGGGGATAGTTTTATGGCATTTTTATTATTTATTTATTTATTTTTTTACTAGTAATGGTGGCGATTAGCGTTTTTCTTTTTTTTATCGTGACTGCGACATTATGGCGGACAGATCAGACATTTTTGACACATTTTTGGGACCATTGTCATTTATACAGCAATCAGTGCTATACAAATGCACTGATTCCTGAGTAAATGACACTGGCAGTGAAGGGGTTAACCACTAGGGGGCTAGGGAGGGGTTAAGTATGTCCTGGGGAGTGTTACTAACTGTGGGGGGGCATGGTTACGTGTGATATGTCACTGATCTCTGCTCCCAATCACAAGAAGCAGAGATCAGTGACACTGTCACTAGGCAGAACGGGGAGATGCTTGTTTTACATTAGCATCTCCCCGTTCGTCCTCTCTGAGCGATCCCGGGTATCCCCACAGCGGTCGAGTCCACGAGACCCACAACCCGACTCACCGAGCTCCCGGTCGGCACGCACGCAGGGTCATGGAGGCAAATTCAAAGTGACATACGGGTACGCCCATTTTCCCAGCCGTGCCATTCTGCCGATGTACATCGGCGTGCCCTGGTCGGGAACCGGTTAACATCTGTGTGGACATGAGGCCATAGAATAACATGGAGAGGCATTTTTAATCTGTAAATGCTCCTAAAAGCAGCTGTAAAAACACCTGTGGGCATGAGGCCTAATAGTTTTTTTAAACTATCGCTGCTCCCTGTTGATACCTCTGCTCGTGGAAGAGAATTCCACATCCTCACCACTCTCGTAGTAAAGAACCCTCTACGCAGTTTAAGGTTAAACCGCTTCTCTTCCAATTTTAGTGAATGGCTGCATCTCTCTAAATGCCCTTTCACTAAACAGTTTTTTCCCTATGCAAGGGTCGCCAGTATGGTATTTGTACATTGATATTATATCCCCTCTCAAGTGTCTTATATCTAGGGAGAATAAGTTCAATGCTTGTAGTCTTTTCCCATAGCTGAGGTCCTTCAGTCTCTTTTATTAGCTTTGTTACCCTTCTCTGGACTCTCTCCAGTTCCAGCACATTCTTCCAAGAGGACTGGTGCCCAGAACTTGACAGCATACTCTAGATGAGGCCGGACCAGAGTCTTGTAGAGTGTGAGAATTATTGTTTTATCTCTGCAGTGAATCCCCTTTTTAATGCAGCAGCCTGGCATTGCATGCCATTGCTGAGCCTGACATCTACTAAGACCCCCAGATCCTTTTCCATCCTAGATTCTCCCAGAGGTTCTCCCCCTAGCGAGTAACTTGTATATTTTAGGCACCCAAATGCATTACCTTACATTTTTCAACATTAAACCTCATTTGCCATGTAGTTGCCCGCCCCATTATTTTGTTTAGGTCTTGTAAGATTTCTGCATCCTGTGTAGAAGTTACTGCCCTGCTTAGCTTTGTATCATCCGCAAATACTGAGATTGAGCTGTTTATCCCATCCTCTAGATTGTTTGTAAATAAATTAAACAGTATTGGTCCCAGGACAGATCCTTGGGGGACCCTACTTTCCACACCAGACCATTCTGAGTAATCGCCATTTATCACCACCCTTTGGACTCGCCCCTGTAGCCAGTTTTCAATCCAGGTACTCTCCATATGGTCCATACCTACATACCTTAGTTTGTACAGTAAACGTTTCTGAGGAACTGTATCAAATGCCTTTGCAAAATCCAGATACACCACAGCTACAGGCCTTCCTTTATCTAGATGGCAGCTCACTTCTTCATAGAAGGTTAAAGGTCTAGTAACAACAATTCTTCATGAATCCATGCTGATTACTACTAATGATACAGTTTTCATTACTAAAATCTTGTATATAGTCCTCATAATCCCCTCCAACAGCTTGCAGACTATTGATGTTAGGCTAACTGGCCTGTAGTTCCCAGGGATATATCTCGGCCCTTTTTTAAATACTGGTGCCACGTTGGCTTTTCTCCAATCAGCTGGTACCATTCAAGTCAGTAAACTGTCCATAAAAATTAGGAACAATGGTCTGGCTATCACCTGGCTGAGTTCCTTAAGGACCCTTGGGTGTAAGCCATCTGGTCCAAGTGACTTATTTATGTTAAGTTTTTAAGGTCTATTTCTCATTCTGTCTTCTGTCAGCCATGAGGGTGCTTTCTGTGACGTGTTATTATTATTAACATTACAGTCTTGGTTACTGTATCCCCAATTTCCTTTGTGAAGACTGAGGAGAAGACTATATTCAAAACCTTTGCCTTCCCAGGCAAAAGTGCCTGGTATTGAAGTGATTAAGAATTTATTGTTTTTTTTTTTTTTTTAACTCTCCTTCTCTATGTGCCTTTTGTGTTCTATCTTAGCCACCCTGATTTTACTCTTACATTTCTTATTGCATTCTTTGTAATGTTGGAGTGCTGACAATGACCCCTCATCCTTGTATTTTTTTTGAAGGGATTGTCTCTTGCATTTATATGCATTTTTACGTTGAAGTTTAGCCACCCATGATTTATTTTAGCGCTTTTAAACTTATTTCCCTTTAGAATGCACTGGACAATACCTTTTAATTCGTATGCTCTTAAAGCACTCACATTTTTCCTTTGTGTTCCTTGTTCCTAGGATATTATCCTATTTAACATTGTCTAGCAAAGTGCACAGTTTGGGGAAGTTGGCTCTTTTGAAATTGCGTGTCCTTGTATTACCCTTGTGTTTTCTATTTCTGTGATTTATACTGTCACTAATTGACATGTGGTCGCTGTTTTCTAAGTTGCCCCATATTTCTACATCTGCAATCAGGTCTGTATTGTTAGTAAACAGTAGGTCTAGTAACGTATTGTATTGTATTGTTTCTTGTTGGTGCATTCACCATCGGACCCATGAAATTGTCCTGTAAGACATTTAGGAAATGAAGAGCCTTAGACGAATGTGTAGTTCCTTTTTGCCAAGTCTATATCTGGATAATTAAAATTCCCCCCCCCATTATAATTTCCCATCCTTGCTGCCATACCAAGCTGTGATAGGAGGTCCGCCTTCCCCCTCCTTCCTCTGGTTAGGGGGCCTATAGCATACGCCCAGTATTACTTTCCCCTTAGTTTCCTCCCTTTGGAGCTCTATCCACAAAGATTCCACTTCCTCCCTAGCTCCATTAGTGATATCGTCCCTCACTTTCACTTGCACATCATTCCTGATATACAGGCATACATCTCCACCTTTTTCTACCCTCCCTATCTCTGTGATATATGGAATACCCCTGAATGATTGCAAGCAATCTTCGGGATCTTATGTCTAAAATTACATAAACTAAACTGAATCAAGATGCAGCATGTCGCCTCTTGCACATTTCCTCTCTCTCATTTAACCGTTATAAGAATACCTTCCTGAAACACCTGCTTAACGCAGCCAAGTCTCCCTTTCCTAAACTATGGAAAACAACACAAACTTCCTCATTAAAGAATTGGCTGCAAGAAGTAGACAATACCCACCACATGTAAGAAACATTGGTGATTACGCATGACTGGTTGTTTACTTATCACAAAACTTGGCGGGTCTGGTTTAATGTTGTTCACTCGTATCTTTATAGGTCACTAATGGGCACTTGAAAAAATGCTGTTCTGATACTCTTTCTTTCTTTTTGAATTCTACTAGTGGAGATCACCAATGGTTTTGGCATTTGAACTGTTTTAGCCACCTGACAGTACTACATTCCTTTTGCCGAATTAACCCTTGTTATGCTTGTACCTTTTAGATTAAGTTATTTTTGTACATTTGATTTGTTCATCTGGTTTGATTGCCTTCTTAAATTTGTACTTTACATAATATGGTCCTTTTGTATTTGGATTTCTTCTGTAATCTTCATTGATGTTTATGAAAACAAAAAACTAAATAAAAACCTATTGTTAAAATAAATAAACATTAGCACAACTCTTTATCAAATCAATTTTTTTCAGTTAAAAATACTCAATTTAATTTTATTGCACACAAAAACATCATATTACACATTTTTGGTAAAATATAAGAGGAAGTTGCATCAAATAAATAGATATTGAGTGTATCAAAGTGCGTGCATCTGCAAAATTGCATCGAATTGCGATACCCCAAATTGTCCATAGGCAACACATTAAAAGCCTTTAAAGGTCATCAATTTAGATTTAATTATAGCTGTAGAATTATTGCTCTCACTGCTGTGTGCGCATCGATACATAATATTTGTAGCCTAAGCCTGCGATCGGGAGGCCCGGTGTCCAATCGGCCGCCTTCGGCGGCTGGGGGCGGGCTGGAACGAAGCTGTAGGCGGCTTTGTTCCAGCCTTCTTCTGATTGTAAACGCGGAAGCGACGTCATGACGTCACTTCCCGTTTACTCGGCTGCCAATGGTGCCGGTTTTAAAAAATAAACAGTATTCAGAATCGCCTTTTTCAGTGATCTGAATACTGTGAAGTGCAAAGGAGGGATCGGGGGGTCTTTTAGACCCCCAATCCCTCCATAAAGAGTACCTGTCACCACCTATTACTGTCACAAGGGATGTTTACATTCCTTGTGACAGCAATAAAAGTAAAAAAAAAAAAATTTTTTTAAACACAATTTATAAAGTATAAAAATAAATAAAATAAGAAAAAAAAACATTTTTAAAGTGCCCCTGTCCCCGCGAGCTCCCGTAGCGAAGAAAACGCATATGGAAGTTGCGCCCGCATATGTAAACGGTGTTCAAATCACACATGTGAGGTATCGCCGCGATCGTCAGAGTGAGAGCAATAATTCTAGCCCTAGACCTCCTCTGTAACTCAAACCTGGTAACCATAAAAAAAAATTGAAAGCATCACCTATGGAAATTCATAGGTACCGTAGTTTGTCGCCATTCCACGAGTTCATGCAATTATAAAGGGTGACATGTTTGGTATCTATTTACTCGGCGTAACATCATCTTTCACATTATACAAAAAAATTGGGGTAACTTTACTGTTTGGATTTTTTAAAATTCATGAAAGTGTCCCTTTTCCAAAAATTTGCGGTTAAAACACCGTTGCACAAATACCGTGTGATATAAACTATTGCAACAATCTCCATTTTGTTCTCTAGATTCTCTGCTAAAAAATATATATATAATGTTTGGGAACTCTAAGTAATTTTCTAGCAAAAAATACGGATTTTAACTTGTAAACACCAAATTTCAAAAATAGGCTTAGTCATGAAAGGGTTAAGAGCATATTAAATAAGGGCATTAGCCAATGCATCCCATTGAGTAAAAAATTTAAAAGGGCGAACAAAAGTCCTGAATGGCTTAACTCCAATGTAAAAATGCATATAAAAGCAAAGGAGAAGGCCTTAAAAAAAATACAAGGTTGAGGGATCATCCTC
The DNA here is from genome assembly GCF_042186555.1 of Aquarana catesbeiana. NCBI lineage: Eukaryota > Metazoa > Chordata > Amphibia > Anura > Ranidae > Aquarana > Aquarana catesbeiana. Next base: position 274,972,113 of record NC_133325.1, read on the forward strand.
ACCATTCAGACTTTATAAAGAATGCAAGAAATGTAAAGGTGCAATTAGGGCAGTTAAGATAGAACACAAAAGACACATAGCGGAGGAGAGCAAAAAAAGGCATAGTTAGACTTACCGGTGACGGTATTTCTAAGAGCCTTTTAGGACAACCTTGGAGAGCATAGCTCCACCTTCTTCACAGGAAACGCATGCAGCCTTTAAATCCTCCTCTTCCTCCATGGCTTCAGTCATTGTGTGGTCTCCGACAACTGGAAAACAAAGCACAGAAAACCAAACAACCATGATAGACACTTAAAACCACTTCTAAGATAAACAAAGGGAGGGAAGTAACGGTTGTCCTGAAAGGCTCTTAGAAATACTGTCACCGGTAAGTCTAACTATGCCTTTCTCAACTCGCCTTTCAGGACAACCTTGGAGAGGATAACCGAGAAACTTACCCTAGGGTGGGACTACCGCCTGCAGTACCTTCCTGCCGAAGGCTTGATCTGGGGCGGACAGTAAATCCAACCGATAATGTCGGAGAAACGTTGAATAATTGGACCAAGTAGCAGCCTTACATATTTGTTCAGGCATAGCACCGGCCCTTTCAGTCCAGGAAACTGCCGTAGATCTTTTGGAATGAGCAGCAATACCCGAAGGGGGTATTTCTCCTTTTGCTTTATAGGCCTCCATGATTGCCGATCTAAGCCATATGCCCAGTGTACTTTTGGAAGCTTTCTCTCCCTTTCACCACAAAGAGCATTCGATTTTCGGAATTCTTTGGTTACTGTAAGAAAGTGTAACAAACCTCTCCTCACGTCCAGAGTATGAAAAACTTCTTCTCCTGGATTGGTCGGATTAGGAGAGAAAGTGGGCAGGATTATTTTTTGTGACCGATGAAAGGTAGAAGAAACCTTAGGAAGAAACGCTGGATCCGTATGAAGGACCACTCTGTCTGCAAAAACTTTCAGGAAAGGTTCTGTAACTGCAAGAGCTTGGAGCTCATTGATTCTTCTTGCAGAGGTGATGGCCACCAGAAAAATTGTTTTGAAAACCAAATTCTGCAAGGATGCTTCTTGTAAGGGTTCAAACAGAGCTCCCGAGAGACCCTGCAAAATAATAGACAAATCCCAACTGGGAAAATCTTTAAGGGCTACTGGCATATTTCGTGCGAGTGCCCTGAAAAATCTTGAAATTAAAGCTTCTTTGGATAAAGTTCTTTCAAAATAAACAGATAAAGCCGCCGACTGAGTTTTAAGGGTGCTGGCTGCCAGTCCCTTCTCCATTCCCTCATGGAGAAATTCAAGAACAGATACTGAAATTTTAACTTGGTGGCCTTTAGAAGCACACCAGGAGTTACATTTTTTCCAGACCTTCATGTATATGGTCCAAGTAACCTCTTTTCACTTGAAAGAAGGGTCTTTACTACTTTGTCAGATAGTCCTTTTGCCTTCAAGAGGTCTTCTTCAGAAACCAAGCTGTTAACTGAAAATAGTCCACTTCCGGATGGCTCACTGACCCTTGCGATAGAAGATCTTTTCTGGACGGTAACTTCCAAGGAGGTTCCGTGGCTAGATTTTAAAGAGCCGCGAACCAAGGCCTTTTTGGCCAGAAGGGAGGGACCAGGATCAGATTGGTCTTTTCTTCTCTGAACTTCCTGAAGACCAGTGGTATCAGAGGAAAGGGGGGAAAAGCATAGCACAGCTGGTAATGCCATGGGTGGGCGAAGGCATCTCTACCTACTGCTTGATCGTCTCGGTGGAGAGTAAAGAATTTGCGTACTTTTGAGTTTTGTTGGTTGGCAAACAGATCTATTTGGGGTTGCCCTCAGGCTTTGGAGATCATCAGGAAGACTTCTTGATTTAAGCTCCATTCTGTTTCCACCAACTTCCGTCTGCTTAGAAGATCTTCTAGCAGATTCTGAGAACCTTTCAGGTGAACTGCTGATAATGAGGCCACGATCTGTTCCGCCCAGGTCAGTAATTGACTGGCCAACTCTAGGAGCCTTTTGCTCCTGGTTCCCCCTTGTTTCATTATGTAGGCTGCTACAGTTGTGTTGTCTGACAGTACCTGGACATGATGGCCCCTCACTACATCTTAAAAGGCTAGGAGACCTAGAAAAATTGTCTTCAATTCCCGCCAGTTTGAGGAATTTTGGGCTTCTGACCTGGACCAGACCCCCTGAGAAGTCTGACTGTCCAGGTGGGCTCCCCAGCCCCAGGAACTTGCATCCGTTGTTGGACGCTTGTCCAGGGGAAAGACCCAAGAAAGGCCTTTTTTCAGGTTGGATGGATTTCTCCACCACCAGAGAGCCCTTTTTACCAGACCAGGTCTTCAGCCAGACCGCACAAGTTCTCCAGTGCTGATGACCTCGCCGCCAACTTGACTGAATCAGCTGATGCATCAGCCATATACTTAACAGCTTTTAGTATTAAAGGAAAAGACTAACAAATCTTTACGCGGTGTGCCCGCTTCAACATGGCTTTTCAGCTTTTCCACCCAGCATTCCAGGTTTCTTGCCACAACTGTGGAAGCCATAGCAGGCTTGAGACTGACTGAAGTAGCATCCCAAGCTTTTTTAAGAAGGGAGTCTTTCTTATCCATCGGGTCCTTCAGCACCCCCATATCCTCAAACGTGAGGTCTGTGCGTCTAGAAACCTGCGAGAAAGCAGCATCTACCCGTGGTTTCTTATTCCAAACTTCAGAGTCTTTATCCTCAAATGGAAACCTTCTCCTAAGGTTCTTGGAGAAGAAAGGGGCCCTCTCAGTGTCCTTCCATTCTTTCTTGACTGACTCTGATAGGACCCTGTGAACTGGAAACACTCTGCATTTGGATTCATCCAGACCCTGCTACATTTTGTCGTGTACTGACAGCTGTACCTTTTTTTTTTTTTCTTCCGGAATTTCAAGAGTAGTGTAGATTGCTCTTAAGAGGTCATCTACTTCCTCTAGGGATAGCTTGTACTGAGAGATTCTGCTATCATCTTCCTCTTCCTCCTCATCTGAGTCCCTGAGTGATAGAAGAGTACTTTCCCCTTCATCACCTGAGTCATCAGTCTCCACTAGTCTGGATGAGGATGCTTTTGGACTAGGTGGTGGATTCTGGGGCTCAACCTGAGCTGCTGGGTTCTGTACCAATATGGCCCTGACGGAACTCAGCGAGTTTATAAGTTCCCTTACAGAGGAGAATAAGTCCTTGTATTGCTGGGACGTTTCTTCCTCCACCAGATCTTTAATACAGGATCTGCACATCGCCTTCTGCCATGAATCTCTAAGGGGGTTCTTGCAAGAAGGACATTTCCTCTGGCTTGGTGGATTTATATGTTTAGTTTTTTCCTAACGCCTTTTCCTGCAACAACAAAGTTTCCACGAAACCTAGTGTCCCTAAAACGCCAAACACTAGTGTCTAACAGACCCACCACCAAGCCAGAGAAGACAGACAAAACCCCAGCCGCAGTGAGGTACCCAGACCACGCTGCAGGGTCCGAGTGAAGTAACCTCTGACCCTGCAGCTACAGGCTCCCCTCAGGGAGGGAACAAAACAACAAGGCACATAAGGATAAAGAAAAGAGGCACAGCTGTACCACTCTTACCTGGGCTTGACCGGTGCTAGGGGCGCCTGCATCCGCCATGGCTGTTTTGTTCTATGTCCCGAATGGGAATGAAAATAGAATTAAAAATAAAAATAAAAATAGAAATTAAATAAAAATAAAAATATAAAATTAAAAAAAATACAAAATTAAAATATTAAAACAAGAATGAAAAATAAATCATAAATGAAGGAGAAGAAACTAATAAAGCTGGAAAGTTGCTTCTCCTTCATTTGATTTATTTATTTTTCATTCTTGTTTTAATTTTTTTATTTTGTATATTTTATTCTATTTTTTTTTATTTTTTATTTTTATTTATTTTTGATTTTTGATTTTTTTTATTTTGATTTTTATTTTTAATTCTATTTTCATTTTCCACTTTTTCTATGTCCCATTCGGTCTCAATCTACTTATTTCTTTATTCTCTGTACACTTTAATCCACTGGACCATTCAGCGAGATTTTTATCTGAGCTCATTTTAATCATTTATAGGAATGTACTCTTTGTCCGTTATATTAAATTTCCAACAAGCGGAAAAGGCGGTTTTGTTTGAGAAGTAGCCACAGGATGTGAATAAATTTAACTCGGCATTAATACTTAGCTTCAGGTAATATATAAGAACCCTGTTCTGGAAGTGTCAGCAGAGGAGTTCTTTTTCACAAAATGGGCGCTGTTAAGATACAATACTGGCTATAGGAAAATGGCCGCGGTTGTTGTACACAGCGGACCACAGGAAAATGGCCGTGGCTCCATTTCTGGTCTCACTAGATATAAACATAGCTCCCACAACAATCCGGATCCCCTGATGAAGTCACGTGATACAACACAAAGGGTTCCCTAGGTGGACTTTTCCGGCACTTGCAAGGGCAAACAGGTGGGGTAAGTATAAAGTAAAGGGCGTTTATATATTAATAAAAGGTATAATTTTATTAGTATAGGAAAATACATAGGATAAAAAACAAGCAATAAATGTATAAAGTAACACAATGAAAACTACATAGTAGCTATGATGAAAAAAAACAATATATGATGAAAAAGCTCTTCTCAGGACCGACGCGTTTCGGGGTACTACATATCTGTACGGTCCTTCTTCAGGGGCAAAATTGAGAGAGAAGGTTTCATCTATGCTAATTAGAAAGGGAATGGAGAGGAGAGGGTCAGGTGATTGGTCAAACCTTAGATAATATTATATGAGAGATTGGGATGATCAATTGATCACCTACCTAAAAATGCGATTAATTGCTTGTGAAAATTTATAAAAACAAAAAGGGCCACAAGAGGAGGACAGGATATGGCAATAAGTATTGGTATTGTAGCCAATGTAGATCTAAATGTTTAGATGGTGAGATGTGCAGGATGGTAGGCTGCAGTCACCGTGGGGAGGTGTGACAATACTCCCGTCCCGCCCGACCCGGGCGCGTGCAAGCCAGAGCGGCGTGCTGAGGTCACAGGAAGGCGTCTCTGGAAAATAAGAAAATATAGAGAGGACCTTAGGAGAGGGTCCAAAATGTATAGGTGGAGAGGAGTGGGTAAATGCATAGATATGTAAATTGATCAGAATGAGGTTAATAATGCTGAAAGTATAAGGCATAGTATGTGTATAGTTACAATGCATCAAATAAGGGCTAATAAAAAAGGGGATCCAGTTCACCCTATATTATAGTGGCGGAGTACAACTGTGTATATATATGGGATACGGTCCAACATAGTATATACTGAGAGTAGATACACAGTTACAAGCCCCAGAGTAAATGTAATATGTATGCCTGCTGAAAGAGTATTAAGTAACCAATGGGATAATACAATTGAGAGCAAGACCATAGTATATACAATGTGAGTAGTACAAATGTAATGTTACAGGGCCTGTATTAGTATGTTCCTAATAACCAGCAGAGCCCAGAGTCAGAGCAGGCTTAGGATGAGAAATGTATGGCTAATACAACAGGGTGGAGGAATAATGAATGTATCTGAGACTAAAAGTGCTAAAGTAAGGAGAAATAGGGAAAAAAGTAATTGAGAAGTCATACCTTGGATGGAAACAGGAGTGTAAAACCGCAACCTCACAGCCAAGCATCCAGCAAGTGTAACGCCTTGCTAGGAAGTGAGAGGGGCTGGTTAATAAAGTGTTCAATCAGCTGGCGTCAGGATGAGGCACAGCTGTTTTGTAAACAGACGTAGGCAGAGACGTGCTGTATCGACCCCCTGAGGCGGGGGTGCGCGGCGCCGCCCCAACCGCGCGTGCGCGAACGTCACGGCGTTTGGAGCAGCGTCGCGCACACCGCCCCACCGGCACGGAAGTACCACTCCGGCGGACTGCGCATGCCCGCCGGAGTGGCAACATGGAGGCAGTGGGCGTGGGATGGAGGAACGCCCAGGTACCTCCCTAAGCGCCGCTCAAGGAAGTCTTGTGGCGACTTTCCGTGCCGGGCAGCCGCTCTGGCCACCAGCGCCTCGGGGGGGGCGGGGAAAGGGAGGTTGTGTCACGGAGGGTGGTACAGGAAAAAACATATGAGGAGTCACATACCAAAAAGATGGAGTGGCTAATATTCGATCATAGATGTTTGTATATCTCCCAACGTGCAAGAACCACCTACACCAAATCAAAATAGATGTTGGCCGAGTGAGAGGGGGGCTTTTGTATTGTTAGAGAATTGGGATTATAGATTGATACATGGGACAGTAAGCATTACATTACACAGTATGACACCCATAGACAACCAAAGAGCATTCTATACTTTAGGGAGCAAACAAGCACAAATAACAATAAAGCATATATAGCAGATATAGATACATGATGGTTAAAAGGAATGGCGGACATAGATACATCATATACATAACCAGTAAGGACCAAGGAAGGGAACAAAGCAAGAAGGGGGGGGGGGGTTTTGATTAGTTTTACAAGGGAGAATGACCAGGCTGATTGTGCGTCAAAATACATGGTCCCCTGTGGTACCAACTGAAAACTATATAGGGAAACATATATAGACCATAGGCCAGTAAATCCTAAATAGATGGAAAAGGGTGAGGGAAGGGGTGAGGGAAGGGGGGAGGGGGGGAGGGGGAAAGGGGGGAGAGAGAAAAAAAAAAAAAAAAAAAAAGGGAAGGGAAGAGGGGAGGGGGGAGCATGTATATGACAGACGTACAGCTTGGTGTACAAAATAGTCAAAAACAGACAATTACAGCAAATCAATAAATTGTAGAGATAACGTAATTGAAAGTAACCATGAGAGGTGACCCTATTTTTCCATACCTCCGGAATTAAAGCCTTGTAGGAAGGGTTTAAAACAAACCGCTTCATTGAGGCCTGGGGGTGTAGTGGCCTTGAGTAAGTGGATCCATTTGAGTTCTCTCTGGAGTAAGATTTTATTCCAGTCACCCCCTCTGGGGTTAGGGTGTATGCGGTCCAGAATTAGAAATTTGATGGAGGGAAATTTGCCTCCATGTACCAATGTTACATGTCGGCCGAGGGGTAGATCGGGGTCTGCTGTTTTCATAGCCACGATATGCCTGTAGGCTCGTCGCCAAAACTCAAGCTTAGTCTTTCCTATATAGTAGCAGCCGCAGTTGCACTGGAGTAGATAAACCACTCCAGTGGTTCTGCAGTTTGCGAAGTGTTTAGGGAAGAAAGGTTTACCATTTGGGAGAGTCTGTTTTTTTTGGGTAAGCATGTAACCACAATAGTGGCATGAGCCACAGGCAAAGGTGCCCCTGTATTTACAGTGGGTTGTCGATGGTCTGAACTCACTTTTGGTGATCTGGTCACCAATGGAGGTAGCTCTTCTAAAAGTGAAGTAGGGCTTTACTGGAACTAGATGGCCTAGACTGGGGTCTAGGGCCAATAGATGCCAATATTTTTCGATTATTTTTTTGGTTTGGCGATGTTGTTGATGGTATGTTGTAATGATACTAAGTGGGTGAGAATCTTTTTGTTTTTTGGTAGAATGGAGAAGTGTTTGCCTGGGTTTGCTATTGGCTTTACGAAAAGCTCTTTTAAGGGATTTATGAGAGTAGCCACGTAGTAGCAGTCTGTCTCGGAGGGCAGCAGCCTCTGTAAGGAAGTTACTGTTGTCTGTACAGTTGTGCTTAATCCTAATGTATTGGGAGTAAGGGATGGAGTCAATTAGGGGTTTAGGGTGAAAACTAGCAGCGTGCAATATGGTAATCCCGGCAGTACTTTTTCTAAACAATTTGGTGGAAAGTTTCCCCTGTCCATCCTTAAAAATCTCAATATCCAGGAATGTTACATGGGTATTGTCAAAAGACATGGTAAATGTAAGATTAAAATCATTCTTATTCATCCGGGATATGAACTGCTCGAGTACATCCGAGGGACCCTCCCACACGACAAAAATGTCGTCTATGTATCGATACCACGTTTGAATGTGGTTGGTATATTGAGTGAGGTTCTCATCTGAAAAGAGGGCTTTCTCCCACTCCCCCAGGTACAGGTTAGCATACGATGGGGCACAACAGGTCCCCATCGCCACTCCCTGCACCTGGAGGTAGTGGGAGCCAAGGAAGGTAAAAACGTTGTGGGTGAGGATGTACTCGAGCAGCTCAATGATGAATTCATTGTAACTAGAAACAGAATGCGCTTGTCTCTGAAGTACATGTCTAATTGCTGCCAAACCCAATATATGAGGGATGGAGCTATAAAGAGTCTCCACGTCAATAGTGACAAGTAGAGCTCGATCCGAAATAGAGAGGTGGTCCAAGATTTGTAACAAATGGCTAGTGTCCTTTACATAGGATGGTAGAGATACCACGAGGGGTCTAAGGTGTTCGTCAATAAGTTTGCTGGCATTTTCGCTTATTGAGCCCACACCGGAGATAATCGGCCTACCCGGTGGGTCTTTGAGATTCTTGTGCACTTTGGGGAGTGCATAAAACGTAGGGGTTTTGGGAAAATTATTTCTTACAAAAGTCCAGGTAGCCTTACTGATAGTGTGGTTAAGGAAAGCAGAGTCAACCAATGCGTAAAATTCTTTGTTATACTTCTCAACAATGGAGGCCGGCATACGACGATACCAGTCTGCATTGTTGAGAATTTTGCTACACATCTTAATGTAGTGGTTGTTATCCAGCACCACAACATTACCACCCTTATCAGAGGGTTTTATGGTAATAGTATCCTTAGCCTTTAGGGAGTTAAGTGCCTCTAGTTCTTTTGGGTTCAGGTTGAGGGGTTCCTGTTGTTTTGTTCTCAGTTTCTCCAGATCATTGTTGACCAATTTGAGAAAGGTTGCTGCATTCGGACATGTGCTCGGTGGTGGGCACAGGTCCGATTTTTTCTTTAGTTTGGAGATACCCGGGTGCGGGTAAACGTCTGGGTCGTCTATTTGTTGAAGAATGCGTGAGAGGTCAATCTGATCTATCAGATCTGATGTATCACTCTCCTCCAATAGCGCAGTCCAGAGCTCGATTTTCCTGAGGGGTGACAGTAGTTGTGGCCTCCTGTTTCTGATAGAGTTTCCTAAGGATTAATTTCCGGATAAAGAGTTGGAGATCCTTGTAAAATTCGAATTTGTCCAGTCTATGGTCTGGGCAGAAATTCAGTCCTTTTTTCAGGATGGAAATTTCGTTGATGGTGAGGGGATGCTCAAATCATTATCCAAATGTGTGCAAGTGTTGGGAGGAGAATTTATAGTGTTAATTGTGTGTAAGTGTTGAGGTTTAGTGGGGGTGGTTTTAGGCCAGCCAACACTAGATCTAAAAAAGAAGAATCATTGCGGCTGGGCTCATGTACATTGCTAGTGTTTTGAGAGGGGAGAGGTGGATGTGCCTGTGCAGAGTGATTGGACAGAGGTCCTTTCGTGGTATTGTCAGAGTGTACAGTGGGAGGGAGGTTAGACTTCTTTTCTGTACTAGATTTTTTAGACTTTTGGTCTGGAGTAGGATCGCCAGAAAGTTGGCGTTTAGTGCCAACGGAGGGTTTGGCTTTAGGGGTAATAAGTGGGGGAATATGTGACGAAGATTTATTAGGAGGGGGATTTTGAGGTGTGTAGTAACTCCTGGTTGTCCTATTGTTCTGGTTCCATTTATAGGCCTTCCCGGCCTCGAATGCATTTTTGTCCCTGTGGAATTTAGAATTTTTCTTAATCAAAATATTTTTGTTAAAGGATTCAAGGTGAATTTTGAGTTTGTTCTCTTTGGTGGAGACTGAGGGGTGTGCCTGAAATGTTTTTAAAAGTTCACAAATCCTAGTAATTTCGATGTCCAATACTGAAGATCTTTTTGTATATTCGTCGATAAGTATCTGCATAAGATTACGTGAGCATGTCTGTAGGGCGTTCTCCCATGTGGATCTAAAAGTCGCATCCAGATCCTCCAAGGTGGGGAAGATCTGGATGCGAAGACCCAACGGGTGAAGTCACGTGATGACGTAACGCGTAGGGAGTGGCCGGAGGTTGAAGTATACCGGAAGTGATGTGAGAACGGCGTTCAGACGCCATACTATTTGTTTTAAGCTTGTTTTTTAATATTTCAATGTAAGAGTCCAGCCTTATTTTTTAATAAAATCATTTTAAATCGCAAACATACTACACCATTGGAGTTCTCTATCTCTCCCATCCTTGCCCACTTCTCTCCCCCCCCCTCTGCGGGTGCGAGATTGTATGAGGACGTGGATGTGAAGTATCCATTCAGGTTATACAGTAAGTGGAACGGAGGACCCCCTGGTGGTGGAAGTTGGAATAGCGGAATAGATTCCTGTACATTACCTTATGCTGATATTTCAAGATATCAAGGTGAGGGTTCTGTGAACTCATTTATGGGATTATACACTTCTCGCCTTTTTGCTGTGTAATTTATTTAAACACATTTTTGAGAAAAACTATTTTTTGGACATTTACTGAAAAATTTACTGATAAATGCTGAATTAAGAGACTATCACCACATTCAATCTAATGCCCCTGGATTGTTACACCAACTTATGGACTAACCACTTTTGCACTTTATTATTATCCCAACTTATTGGGCACTATTTACACATTGTTTATTTACCCTATTCATTGGGCACCTTTTTGCACTTTATTATTGCTGTAGCGCGGAATCACTATATGATTTTATGTACTTATGAGTGGAATGTGAACACTGTCAGATCCTGCTGCAGACAGCTTTTTTCACTTTGTTTGATTGCACTTTAGTGCATGGTACGCACTCAGGTTACTTAATTGTTTATTTACAAAATTTCCTAGTTTATGAGGGTTCCCCTCTTTCTATTAATTAGGGGATTATTCTGAACACATCTTAGTAGCGCAAAGGCTTTCTTTGTCTTTATTTTGCAATACTGACATAAAACCACACGTAAGTTTGATGCAACTTTTGAGGGTTAACATTGAAGTTTATGGCACTCAAGTCGCATGAAAGTCAGACCAACCTAGTGCAGAAACCTTTTTAAAGTCACATATTTGAACAGTTGTCATTGAAAAACATGGGATGGGACTTAAGCCTCGTACACACGACTGGATTTTTGGCAGACAAAGTGCCAGACTTTTGTCTGAAGGGGCGTGTGCTGTGAACTTGTCTTGCATACAAACGGTACACAATTGTTGTCCAACAAACATGAACGTAGTGACGTACTATGTGGAATTTTAGCTCTTGAGCGCCACCCTTTGGGCACCTTCTGCTAATGTCGTGTTTGGTGAGCAATGATTCCGAGCATGCGTGCTTGTACTTTGGACGTTTGTGTGACGGACTTGTGTACACACGATAGGAAAATCTGACAACAGACCGCTGTCCGCTGAAAATTACTAGCCTGCCATTCAACATTTTTTTTGGGTGGAAAATTGTACAACAATTGTCTGATGGAGTGTACTAATGGTCGGACTTTAGGCAGTCTGTCATCACACAATTCCCGGACGAAAATCCGATCACATGTACGAGGCTTTAGTGTCCAAAGTTGCATGTCAAGTCCCACAAGTGTGATTGGAGCCTTAATCCTCACATTTACAAGTTTAGCGCTTAAGTAAATCTATTTGGGTCTCTGGAACGTGCTCTCCCCTCTATGTGTGCACCTGCTCTGCATTTGCCTTAGAAATTAGAAGGCTGAAAGATTGCTCAGTCAAGGCTGGGAGGTGGGGCAGAATAGCTACTGAAAGAAAGCGAAAGCGCTTCTTCTTTAAATTAATGACGGAACATTAAGTTATATTATTATATAACCACTAGTTTACTATGGTTAATAACAGCCCAATCATGAAGAAGAAACTTTTACCTGGACATCTTGCTCTTGGGAAGTGGTAGTTGCAAAATGCAAACATTCTACACATCAGGATGAGTAACATTATAAAATAGCCATGTAACAGGAGCAATGTTGTAGCTGATTAAAGAGTTGTTCTCAGCGTTTTTGTAGCTAGTAAAAAAACTGAACTGCAAGTAATAAAAGGTCTGTGTAACAACCATTCAAACAATTGTATTTTTGCAGCATTTGGAACTAGTTAAAAAATTGCTAGCATTAATAGCAATTTCTGTAATTGAACACAGCTGTTGGTGATCATGTCTTACCAACACTTTGTAACTACATAAACATGTTCTGTGTCCACCTACAAGAGCAACCTACAGATTGCCACAGGAATTAATCAAAGAGATTTGTTACTGCTTCAGATTTTGTTAGGCTGCATGCAAACATGATCGCGGGCGGAATCGCCACGATTCCCCCTTGCTTTTTCAAATGGCTGCAAAACGTGGGACACGTTTGCATTGTCATTACTTCTAATGGCACCCAAATATTGCTGCGATTGTCGCACAGTTAAATGCACTGCAATCGCAGCATATCGCAACGCACTACGCTGTCCGCCAAAAGAAGCTCATGTTCCTTTTTGAGCGACAAGCGTCACATGTTTTGCGACTGCAGTGCGGTTTCCCACTGGACAATTGCTGCAAAATCGCAGAGCAATTGGGGTGTCATTAGAACTATTGACATCACAAACCCTTCCCGTGTTTTGCAGCCATTTGATTTTTTGCAGCAGTGATTCTGCCTGTGATCATCTGTGAATGCAGCCTTAAAGTTGGTGGTGTGACATGGCCCTGAATGTACTCAATACATACAGTAGGAATAAATCCAGCCAGTTTTAGCAAAATTAGTAGAGAGAATTTTTTTTTGTCTTGACACATGGGGAAAGATTTACTAAGTCTGGTGCACAGAATCTGGTTCTGTGAGCCCCAGTTTTAGTAATCCCCCCCGTGATATAAACTCTTATATGCTCCTATTTCACTGTACAGAGTAACATTACAAAAAAAATCTGCTACTTATCAGCCAACAAATTCATCCCAAAACACTTGAAAAGGGTATTGTTTTTTACAATGTACACAAGTAAGATTACAGGAGGAAATAGCCTGGGCCTGCACTAACAATATCCAAAAAACTGTATTCCTGTGCTCTTAGAACCCATTTATACTTGTGCATTTGTGGCAATGCACCTGCTCTATGTGTGCTACATTATGGTGCCATTCATGTGAATGTCACCCCAACTCTATTGTACAGTAGTGCACAACACACTACAGCACCCCACAATGTATATACCATATTTTTCCATGTATAAGACGCCACTTTTTCCTAAAATCATTAGACTGAAAATCGAGGTGCGTCTTATACACGATCAGTCAGCCTGGGAGAGAGCCGTGCAGGTGCTTAGCTGCCCATAGCTTGTCAAACAGGCTTCCTCCAATCACGAGCCATATGTTACTGATGTCAGCTGGAGGTGGAGAGTGCGCAGATGCAACAGGGACCGGAGCGTTTTGAGCCCAAGATGTCAGAAGATCGAAAAATAAATACCGGTAAGCGATTGTCTTACTCTGCAAAATTCAAACTGAATGTAGTCAGCTATGCAAATGAGCATATACTGCATAATATACTGGTATGTAAATGTTACATGTGGTAATTACTAAATAAAAATGTGTTCTGTTTTATGTTAAAATATTGCTTTCTTAATTCTGAGTTGAAAAAGTGTGGGGAGGGGCGTCTTATACACGGAAAAATACAGTAGCATGCATTGTGGTGTGCTGCGTTGCCAAAAAGGATTTTTTTCATCCATTGTAGTGTGTTGACAGCCAATCCAAAAAGCAACACACCATTAAAGAACCGCAGCAGAAAGTTTAAATTTGAATTCACCTGGCCAGCAAATTTCCAGGCCTGAGCTCTCCATAGCACTGGAACAAGCAAGCAAGCTGCTCCCAGCCATGTTTATGCCAGCGTGCTTACACTGCATAAATGGATGGCTTGTAAGAGACTCCCAAAAAAGGAGCATCCCTCCCAAAGCACCATTGTCTGCAGCTTTTGGACAGCTGGCACTTTTGTGCCCCCACTGACCAGGAAAGGGTTGCCAATCAGGGGGGAATTATGTATGTATGTAATGTACTATGTACTTAACACCATAGGAAGCAAGTAGGTGATTGCCTTCTCCCTGCCGAACTGGTTTTAGGATTCCCACACCACATAACTGAGTAAAGCGTAAATGCATTTTCAATGTAGCCAGTTCACACCATCAAAATGCAGTCCGGATGCGTTCCACATGCTTTTCTGCATTTTTTGGTGCGTTTTTGATGCAGTCCAGTGCATTTTTTCCTCCTCTTTTTTTCTTAACCTTAAATAATGACGTGTGTTCCAGTGCATTTTTGGTGCGTTCCTGTGTGTTTCGGTGCAATTTTGATGTGTTTTACAGCCTTCCAGTGCAGGTAAAATGCAGCATGTTCTACTTTTTTTTTCCGGAACGAGCTAGAACTGCAAGCACTGGTGTGAACTATGCTATCGAAAACCATATAACCTACTTTCCATGCGTTTTTGATAAAAAACGCACTGGACTGCATGTGGTGTGAACTGGCCCTTACACTATATGTAAGCCTCCAGCCACTTCCATTTGTACACTCTCTGAGCCACCTCATCACTGCTACACAGACTCTTGTTAAAATCTTCACCATTGGTTCAATGCATATTCAGTGCAGTCTCATAAAAATTTGATAGAGAGATTGTAAACTGTCAGAATATAAAGTCTTTAACCTCCATTTGAGAAGTTCGAGTGATATCAGCCTTGTAATAGATTAAAGTGTGCAGGTATTTTTTGTGAGGTGTCTCTTTGAGGTTCCCTGTGCCACCCCTGACTACAAGTCCATATTAGTTCAAATATGGATGATTACCCATATTTGGACTAATACCAAATATAGTCAGGATTTTTCCTCACTTTCTGTCCCAGAAATGTGACATTTGTTTTTCTTAGTAGGAGAAGTCTAGGACTTCTGCCAGCTTTTTATTGCTTCAATCAGAGTTAAAATCTATCACATACCTTTACCTTTCACACCTTGTGGAGGGTGCACAGTCAATGGAGACACTGAGTAAAGCCAAAGTAGAACAAATGACCAGCACTCCAAAATGGCAGATATCAAACACTGAGGTTTTAATTGAAACAACATCAGCAAAAAAGTGTACAACCACCAACAGAGACACTATGGTCAAACTGTTAACATTGGGTATTTTAATGTTTTATGTAACAGTAAGCAGGGATAGAAGGTAAATTGTTGCCTGTAGTTAACCACTTCTGCCCCAGAAGGATTTGCCCCCTTCCTGACCAGAGCACTTTTTGCGATTCGGCACTGCGTCGCTTGTACTGACAATTGCGTGCAACGTGGCTTCCAAACAAAATTGAATTCCTTCTTTTCCCCACAGATAGAGCTTTCTTTTGGTGCTATTTGATCACCTCCTGCGGTTTTTATTTTTTGCGCTATAAACAAAAAAAGAGCGACAATTTTGAAAAAAAGCAATATTTTTTACTTTTGGTATAATAAATATCCCAAAAAAAACCTTTTTTTTTCTCAGTTTAGGCCGATACATATTCTTCTACATATTTTTGGTAAAAAAAAATCGCAATAAGCGTTTATTAATTAGTATGCACAAAAGTTATAGCTTCTACAAAATAGGGGATAGATAATTTTTTTTTTTTTTACTAGTAATGGCAGCGATCAGCGATTTTTATTGTGCCTGCGACATTATGGTGGACACATCGGACACTTTTGGCGCTATTTTGGGACTATTCACATTTATACAGCGATCAATGCGATTAAAAATGCACTGATTACTGTGTAAATGTGACTGGCAGTGAAGGGGTTAACCAGGAGGGGGCGCTGCAGAGGTTAAGTTTGTCCTAGGGAGTGATTCTAACGGGGGGGGGATGGGCTATGTGTGACACGACACTGATCACCGCTCCCGATTACAGGGAGCTGTGATCAGTGTCCTGTCAGTAGGCAGAATGGGGAAATGCTTGTTTACATCAGCATTTCCCTGTTCTTCCTCTCCATGAGAAAATCACGGGTATCCCCACGGTCGGACTCACGGAGCTTGCGGCACACGCGCGCGTGCCTGCTATCCGGGCTTGGGAGATCACGTACAATAATGTGATTTCAGGCAGCGACGGCTTGTCCGCAAGCGGTTAAAACACAGCAAGCTAATTTTAATATTCTGAAAATTATACAGTTTATATTTTGCACACAGACTTTTATTTTTCTGTATCTTTAAATTAATTGCATTTGTAATTCTTTGTGGCTGATCGTTCACCGGGTCTGCTATAATACAATTGCCTTAGTAAGATTGAATGATTATGAGACATACTGTTGTAAACAGATTGTGAACAATTAACTGGCATTTACAAAATTTTAGACATCCTCCAAATAAATTTAATCTGAGGGCACCTGTTGATAAGTTTGTTCATGTTGAGACCATAGATGTTACGGCCAGTGAATGTGCAGAAAGCATGCATTTTAGTAGCAGCAGTAAAAATACACACGGTAAATGTTGGTGTTTTCCTACATGTGGTTTAAAATTTTCACACATTCTATGCTGGAATCTATTTTAGGATATTTAAAGTGTTTTATTATTACCAGGTCTGTATAACTCCACTTATGGAATATGATAAATGCGCTACAGGTTATTAATGTTCGCTCTTGGGGACCCAATTTACAGCTTTGTCATTCATTCTGTTGGCGTTGCTGAAATAGTTATATGATTGGCTTCCCACTGTGCACAGGACTATTTGTTTCATTATATCCCATTAAGCAAGGTAAAGGCTCTAACCCATTTGCTTCCTGAGAGGCTAGCAGTATATTTCTTAGAAATGTACTGCATACTTTAATGACAATGAAAGGGTTAACATTATAATGCTTTCTGAACTAATCTACTAGTACATGACGACTTCACTTACAGTATTTGCAGCTAATCAGACCTGGTAATGATGGTGTCATTGATTAGAACCTACATTGCAGAGCACAGAACATGCATCAAACACCCATAATCATCTTTCAAGGAAAAGCTGTTTTTCTTAATTCTTTTCTCGTGTACCATCCATCTGTCTGGCCATCCATCCATCCTATACCATGATTACAGTGTAAAATGCTCAATTGAATAGCAGGTTTATATACACTAGTGCATTTATCTTGTTCTTTCCAAAAAATATCAAGGTAACATCTTCCCCCATTTTTCCTTTAACTGCATGAACATGTTAACTATTGTATAAAAGAATATATTTTTCTTTCTTTTAAATAATGTTTATTTTAGTTTCCAATAACATCACAGGTAAGAGACAGAATAGATTTCACAATCCAACCATTGTTTTGATACATACAGTATGTAAATTCATATAGCCTGTATCTATTTAATACATAAAAGTCACCATCTTTACCCCTCAGTACCAAATAACGATGTCATTTACCCCAGAGAATGCCATGTCGCATCAGTGTGCGCCATGGAAAAAAACCTCTCACAGCATTGAGTGGCATAGCTATTATCCATTACCACGCCGCCTGTCAGCATAAAATATTAACAAAACCAACCAATAAACAAAGTTTACCATCCCCCATATGTCCGTCCTTAGTTAAACAGGAAAGATGTAAAGGTGGCTGCTTTTTGCTGTCTATTTTGAATTGAGGCTGTTAGGCATCTGTTACTATATAATTAGGCCAAAGACCTCATATGCAATAGAAAACATCATTGTTATCCTTCAGCATATACTGTAGATCCACCTCTTGTTTTCGATAATCTCGTTAACTCTTGCAAAAAATTATTTCAAGGAAGGGAACCTTTTCATCTACCATAGAAATAGAATAAGGCTTTTTACTGCTTTCAGGTGTTTGGAAACTATGGAGACATAGGTATTGCATGAAACAACATAACTAGTGGGTCGCTGGGAATCTAGATGCTCCTTTTGTGCAGCTTAGAAAGTGCTTGATAATCAGGCATCCCCACCAAAGGTAAAATATGTTCCCCTTTCTCTAAATTTCTGTTGGGGTAGTCACCAGCTTTATTTCCCATTTCTGATGGAAATATGGATTGGGAGGTGATTCCAAATGAAAGAGAAGTTTGAAAGTAAACAGGGGCTTTATGTCTGGGTCTCACAGTAGGCATCACTCTTCTAAGTCAGTAAATGTGTATCCAACTTTCTAAAGGCATTCCCCAATCCCTGAAAGAAAGATTGCAACTGTTTTTATATCAAGGTATCTGTCAGGAATTATCCCACTTCCTCTCTCTGCTATGCCAGCTACTTCAATTTACCATTCACTGTAAATTTACTGCCACTTAGATTTCCATCTGCCCTCATGTCCTAAAGAAGCAGGAGTCTTCACCTGGATAGAATTACTGGTAACCTCCCAACTGAGCTAAGGGAGACAAAGCAGGGGCCAGGGGGTATTAGCAATTTATCTATCCAAACCCACAGTGCATACCAAGTTAGGGGGCAGAGTGTTCTAATAATATTCCTCTATGTTTTCAAGCTAGCAACTGTGCATGTGCTAAGTTATGCCCTGCCATATTATTACCCAGGAAAACTCATTGTTTATTTTTGGTGCTTGTGTTCAACCAAATAATGAGGAGCATTTTAATACAATCACAGTAAAACTTCAAATCCAGCAGTCCTAACCCACCAGCTCTTCTGAATAGCCCTAAAATTGAGTATGTGTTTCTGGCACTACTGTCCTGCCACACAAAAGTCTGCAACGGGGTTTGGGTTGTACAAAAAAAAAAAAAAAACTGGCCAGGAATCACGCACCCTGGGTGTGTATGTGTGTGTGTGTATGTATATATATATATATATATATATATATATATATATATATATATATATATATATATATATATATATATATATATATATATATATATATATATATGTGTGTGTGTGTGTGTATATATATATATATGTGTATATATATATATATATGTGTATATATAGTATTTGTTTTCCTTTTTTTAGTCATTTAGTTATATGGCCACATTGATTGTATTCCTGACTATATTTGTGAGCATTGAGAAAAATGGGTAGTATTTTGTGTTTTTATTTCATCACCTGTAATCATCCGTAAGCTTATAATAGACCGTCAGATCTCTTAGACAACTGTGTGATCTGTTCATTCTCAAAATTATCACTATTTGTAACTATAGAACTGGCAACACCAGCCGCTCCTGAATCACTGCAACATTGACTTTTTTGCACAGTAGTAGTGACATTACTTTTTCCTATATGCAAGAGGATGATTGAAGATTGACTGACTGCAAGAAATTTTTCAATGTGTCAGTCATAATGTTTCCAAAATGTGCCTGGTAATCACTAGTAATGGTTTAATTGATCATAATGTTACAGAAAAATAACCTTTGTTTTGTCAGCCTAGACTCACTTCTGACGCATTAACAATGTGCTTCCAAACAAATAGCGCATAACTCAAAACGTCTCCTACTGTCGTTCTGGAAATCTACACATTTCACTTACAGGATAGTCCTGGTGTACATCACAGTGACCACGGGGACACAGAAAGCATATAGTCCTAGATGAAAGCAGTTCCTCCTAGAATACATCAAAGCAGCAAAATTCTTTATGTATGCATTCCAGCCCAAACTTTTAGTAACTGTCTACAGAAAATTTCATGTGCACAATGAAGGATGACAAGTAGAGTAAGGATCTCCTATTTCAGCCATATAAACCCACCCTGCCCTAATTTTCGCTAGCAAACCTAGCTATCTCAATGTGATTGTTATAAGGAAAGAATTTTGTCTAAATCATCATGCTTTAGTCGGAATAAGAAAAGATACAAGGAGTGTTATCCATTTGTAGGAATGGACCGGACAAGGGAATTTCACTAGTGGTGGTATGGACAGGATATGGGAATTTTAAGGTTTTGGAGTCCCCAAATAAAGATTACCTGATAGAATGTTTTTAAATTAACTCTGTTACCCTAGGAAACAGGAGTAGTGTTTATAGGTGATGGTGGAAAAAGGATTTTTAACCAGTCCTGGACTGCCCACCGCACATATATACTGCGACAGGGCGGCCTGGCCATCCCCTCGGCAATCGGATAAGCTACAGAACTGTTTGAACCTTATGTCCAGGCCAATGATGTCTGGCCTGGATCTGCTGATCAGTTCTGGCGCATGAAAGAGCCTCCTGTAATGTAAACACAGGCCGAGGAAGTGATGTCATCTCCCCTCGTGGAGCCCTTTTCGGTTCCAGAGAGGAGAAGACATCAGCTGTGAGTACACCAATACTACACTAATACCAGTACATGTAGGCACACTTTTAACTCTCTGATCGCCCCCCCCAGTTAATCCTTTCACTCCCTGTCAGTGTCACCAAGTGCAGTTTTCATATTTTTTACTGATCACTTGTGACACTAAACAGCGTTAGGGTAGTCCCAGGTAGGTTTAGGGTACCCCCATATATTCCCTAATAAAGGTTTAATCCCTTAATCTCCCCCAGTTAACCCTTTCACTCCCTGTCACTAGTATAGTGTACAGATATTTTTTCTGATCACTGTATTAGTGTCACAGGTGACATTAGTTAGCTAGTTAGTGTCAGCGTCAGTCTTGCATAGCATCAGGGTACCCATCATATATTCCCTAATAATGGTTTAACCCCCTGATCACCCCCCAGTTAACCGTTTCACTCTCAGTGCCAGTATAGTGTACAGATCTATTTTATGATCACTGTATTAGTGTGACAGGTGACATCAGTTAGGTGTTAGAGTCAGGTAATGGTAGTGTCAATCCCAGACAGTGTTGGACTTTTGATTGCCAGTAACACTAAAACACACACTATATACCCCCCTTACTAGTATAGTGTCTGAACAGATCAATATCTTTGACCTGATCAGAACTATACTAGCGTCCCCAATAGTATAATGTTCCCAAAAATGCGGTGTCAGCAGAATCAGCCCAGACACCTGCCAGCACCTATGTTAAGCCCCTCCGCCCAGCTCACCCAAAGTGCAGGAGCAGTAGATCACTGTCACTTCCAAAACACAGCACACAAAACTGCAGCATTAGCAGAGTCACCCCTGATTCCTGCTAGCACTAACAGTTAAATTTTTTTGTAGCGATTCAAGCAGTCTCTGACAACCAGGTGCTTTTTTTACCTGTGAGTCACACTAGCTGTACCTGTAAATTTAGTGGGCAAAATGTCAAAAGAAAGGTACACTAGTGAAGAGGCCGACAGGATGCTGAGCATGACAGATGAGAGCACAGGGGAAGCCTCACTGTCAGAATCATGATCGGATTCAGGCTCAGTATACGAACCTGTAGAGAGCAGTGGCACCCTGACAGATCAACGTGAAAAGCTTTATTGTTTTATTGTCACTCTGATGTGCCAATAAACGACACTTCAAGGATTACAGTTTTGCCAGCTCTCCTTATTACTGTTACATTGGAGCGTGTTGGGACACATCGAGCCTCAGCACCTGTGAGTGGACCTGGTGTATGGATTGAGTTGTCCCTGCAGAGCGCTGTTACCCTTCTTTTTTTCCACCTTGACAGATAGTTCTCACTACGGAGTAGAGGTCCCTGCTAAGGTCAGGCATACACCAACCCCATTCTTCTGTTCCTGAGGTGCAACAATCGCATGGTTCTCGTATGCAGCAGAGAGCCAGTACTAGTTGCGCTCAAACTTCTGGTGAACTGGCAAGCACCAGCGGCCTAGTATGTCCTGGTCATAGACAAATCAGCATTGCAGTATCACTTGGTGATGTGGTGAGTCCCATAAGTTCAGTTTAAGCTAATGCGGTGGCTAGCACAAGTAATGCCCCGCAGCCACCAAGAATTCAAACACAGGCCTGTAGTGCCCATTGTGCCCTTCCCGGTATGCTTGCAATTCCTGATTGGGAGTCCACCACTTCTGCAGCACCCGTACTTCCCCTATTCACTGGCCAACCGGGAATTCAGGTGGAAACAGTGTACTTTACTTCTCTTGACTTTTATGAGCTGTTTTTCACGGAAGATCTGTTCACTGTATCTGTGTATCATGGACCAAAGCAATTTATACGCTGGTCAATTTATCGCCGCAAATCCAAATTTGACCCTTGCCAGAAAATTTGGCTGGAAACCTATAACGGTTCCCGAATTTAAGACCTTTCTGGGCTTATCCCTCCTCATGGGCATTACTAAATAGAGTGAGTTGCGGTCATAAAAGGGGTACCATTTATACATGGACAATTTTTTTACAAGCATGCCACTTTTTAGACACCTCTTTCAATTAGGAATTGGTACATGTGGCTCCGTGAGTTCTAATTGCCGGGGCTTCCCCCAATGACTTGTAGATGCCCGACTCAAACGAGAGAGAGCCTGCTTGAGGTCCAAAGAATTGCTTGGAGCAAGATGGAAGAACAAACGGAACGTTTTCGTTCTGTCTTCTATTCACGCAGAGACAGCAGTCCAAATTACTGCGGCGACTGGTGTTGAGGACAAACCTCTCTGTGTCTACGGATACAACCTTAAAATGGGAGGGATGGACTTCAACGACCAGATGATGGCACCCTACTTAATTGCCTGTAAGGCCAGACGATGGTACAAAAAAGTATACCTATTCCAATTGGCTCTGTTCAATGCTTATGTGCTATACAAAGCGTCTGGACGCTTCCTAAAATTCCAGGAAGAGATCATCACAGCCCTTCTATTTCCAGAGAGTGCTGTGGCCCAACTTCCCAATCCAAATGCAGGGAGCCAGCTGCATGAGAGGCATTTCCCAATGTCCTCCCTGTTACCACTACCGAAAGAGCACCCCAAAGAAGATGTTGTGTCTGTAGAAAACACATACATAGGCTTGACACCCGCTATTGTCCCTCCTGTCCTGACCAACCTGATCTCTGCATCAGAGACTGTTTCCGTCGCTACCACACACTAGTGGAGTATTAGCATAGGGTACAGCATGGCACAGTCCTAGGGCACACTTTTACACAGGGATCTGGAAAGATGTTAGATGGCCATCTCGTTTTGAGAGACCCTAACCTGGAACCTTTACAGTTACAAATAAAAGTGTAAAAAAAAGAAGAAAAAATTCCATAAAAAATAAACAAAAATAAAAATATATATAAAATTAAACCAAAAATAGTTGTTTTATTGTTACAGTAAAATAAAAATACAGTAAAAACAGTATTTTATTTTATACTGTAATGTTTTATTGTTACTGTGTTTTATTGTGTTTGCTTTGCAGGTATTTTATTCTGTTTTACTGTACTGTTACTGTGTTTTATTGTTAACCATTGTGTGCTTTGCACGTATGTCATTCAACTGTTTTACTGTATTTTATTGTTAACCACTGTTTGCTTTGCAGGTACGCCATTCAGCTGCAGCACTGATTTTTAAATTTTGACAAGGGGGGGAGTGATCAGTTAGACCCCATTCACACAGGGACGACTTGTCAGGCGACCTAGTCGCCTGACAAGTCGCCTCCCGTTCTGTACTATGGAGCCGTTCTAAGGGGAGCGACGCAAGTCGCTCCGACTTAGAAAAAGGTTCCTGTACGACTTCGGGGGCGACTTGGGGCGACTTGCATAGACTTCTATGCAGAAGTCGTTTTGCAAGTCGCCCGGGCATTCGTTTGCAGGTCGCCTCGCTTAGGCGACCTGCAAGTCGTGTTGCCCCTGTGTGAATGGGGTCTTAGCACTGTGAGCAGGATGTGAATGGGTGTGGAACACCACCCTCCTGTGCTGATTACCAGTCCGATAACACCTGGGAGAACATGTGAACACCCGTGCTCAGAACTTTGGAGAGTGGGAGTCTTTGGGAGCTGGATGGGCTGTGTTTGTGCCTGTACCTGTGTCAGTGGTTGTGCTTGGAGCTGAAGGTGTCCGGGGCTAAGAGGTCTGTGCTGGGCGAAACGGCGAGGAGACATATCAGATCCCTGGATCACGACCACGATCGTGAAAGTCTGCGACTGCTGTGATGTCCCAGCTTGTTTCCCGCTCTCCTTGATCATCTGCCCGCTCTTCTGTGCCTTCTATTATCTGCTGCTGATGTCCGTGGTTATGATGTGTGATGTGGAGGTATAAGTAGAACTGAGTAAGGCCCAAATGGGGCTCTAAACTGGGCATTTGTGAAGTCTGAGCCAACAGGAGATCCTTGCACTGGAGTGGGGGAGTATATGGAAAAATACATGTGGTAACTGAACTCTGCTTTTTTTTCTACTCATTGTATTCTCCTTATTTTAGCATATAGAGACATAGGACTGTGTTGGGGTTTGAGAAATTTGTGCAAATTTGAAATTTTTTAGATTAAAACTTGACTCGGGCATAAGTGATAATGAGGAGAAATAAAATGAATGGGACAGTGTTAGGCCCAGGAGCTCAAAATGGAGTGGGGCTGCCTTCTCTTCGATCATGGCAGAAAGAAGCAGCTTTGGGCACAGCAGAGAAATTGCAAAGCTTTGTATATAACTCCATTTCAGAACCCTCTGCTTCTCCTAAACAATACTTAACCCCTACACCCCCTGCACTTTCAGAGGACAAGCAGGATAACCTTGGATGGTACAAAGTTTATACTAATATAGAGGCACAAGGTAATGGCAAAGAGAGATAGCACAGGAGGAGGGAGATAATACTACTATTAAAAATTCTCCTCGAATTCCATCTGTAAATCTCAAAATGTGCAACAAGTTCAGATTGAAGAGCCAACATTGAAAGATGTGTTTTAAAGTGGTTCAAATAAGCAATTCTATACTATCTTTTTTGAAAAATCCATTTCAACAGATGCGTGAGGAGATCACTACTATTTGCGAAGATATGCAAAAAGTGCAAGAGTGCACTACAGCTGTAGAAAGTCGAGTTGTTAATATCGAGGACACAATGCCACTACTGCAAAGAGATCTCAAAGCAGCGGGTCTCCAGTTAAAGCAACATGCTAATCATGTTGATGGTTTTGAAAATAGATTGTGAAGAAATAATTTAAGATTGATCGCCTCCCAGAGCATAGAGAAGGGAATAACATTGCAGAATTTATGGATCAATGGCTGCTAAACATTTTTGAAAAGAATTCTTTTTCTCCCTTTTTTTTTCTATTGAGTGAGCACACAGGATCCTGTTTAGATCACCTCTGGGAAAATTTCCCCAACCTATTATTATTAAGATGCTGCATTATAGAGACAGAGATAAAATTCTGGCTATGGCCTGAATAAACGGCAATGTGAAAATAAATGGATCCAAAATCTCATTTTATCTGGATTACTCGGTGGAAGTGCAGAAAATGAGAGCTCAATATTCAGAGGTCAAAAAGCGACTTTACAATCTGCAACTGACCTACGCGACGTTGGATCCAGCGAAGCTAAGGAATGTAGCTAGAGATGAAAAATTATTTTTTGATAATCCCAAGGCTGCCACTATCTGACTAGATAAGAATGAGCAGCTACTGCTAACTCATCAGGAGAAGATATTCAAGGAAAAATGACACTGGATGAATATAAAAATGTTCCCTATATGACTGGCTGGGGCAGTGGGGGGTGGCTGTCACTATCTTTCATTTTTTTGGTTCTGCACCAGCCACCCCCCTCCTCTCACCTATTGCTGTTGGATGGAGAGACAGATTTTTTTTTTTATTGGTTTGCACATTATTTACAACGGTTTATATATTGGGCTCAGTCTATAGCCCTCCGCCATATATCTCAAAAGTATTGTGCAAAATTGGGGAGTTTTTGGCAGAGCATGCCGGTATACTGTTACTGATAATGGGAGATTTTAATAACATTTGTAATCCAGCTATGGATCACTTTCCAGCAGGCCAATGGGTAGAAACTCCATTTGCAATTTGCATACAAGAACTAGGGCTTCAGAATAAATGGAGGGTATTTAATCCTACAGGGACTTTCTCCGTCCTCTGGAGATACCCTCAATTTCTGTAGATGACAGAGAAAGACTTAATTCCCCACTCACATTGGAGGAAATAACAAGAGCCGTTTCAGAATCGGCTAGCGGTAAAGTGTCAGCAACTGATGGCTTGCCGCTGGAGATTTATAAGCTCTATGGAGACACTGCTCCCGCAATTATTGAAAATGCTTAACCAGGCATTCGATACAGGTAGGCTTCCGGTATCAATGAATGAAGCAACTATTCTCGTAATACCCAAACCAGATAAAGATCAGACACTACCAGAGTCTTTTCGGCCAATCTCGTTGCTGAACTCAAATGTTAAGGTATTTGCAAGGGTCTTGGCCAATAGACTAAATACCATTATTGGGAAATTGATACATCAGGACCAGACAGGTTTCATCCCAGGAAGGTCCATAGCAATACATTTGAGGAAACTGTTTCTTAACCTGCAGATGACTCCTGATAATTTGGGAAAAACAGCGGTTTTGTCCCTCGACGCAGCAATATCTGTGGGAGGTTTTGGAAAGAAATACTCAACATGCCTCTCAGCACTTTGTCATTTTCCCGAAACTTGTGGCAAAATCTAACCTATTCCATGGACTTAACATGCCTCTCAGCAAATAGTTTGGGGTGTCTACTTTCCAAAATGGTCATGGGGGGGGGGGGGGGGGGTTGTGCTATCTTGGCATTTCATGGCCTCAAAAACTCTAATAGGTAGTGAGGAGTAAAATCAAAAAATTTAGACCCTTAGAAATCCTGAGGGCGGTGATTGGTTCTTGGGGCCCTGTATGTGGCTAGGCTCTCCAATAGTCTCACACATGTGGTATCCCCATACTCAGGAGAAGCAGCAGAATGTATTTTGGGGTGTAATTCCACATATACCTATGGCATGTGTGAGCAATATAGGCGCTCCCCAGGTTACAAACAAGGTCGGGTCTGTAGGTTTTTTTCTTAAGCTGAATCTGTTTGTAATTCAGAACAGGCACATTTTTTAAGTGTAGCTCCAGCCAAAAAAATCTATTCTTAAGCTTTTTAGATAGCATAGGGAAGGGTTAACACCCCTGTAATGTTTATTTTGCTGTTTGTTCCCCTGTGCAGAAGATTTCACCTCAATTTCTGTTCCAGTGACAATTGGATTTTGAAAATTTTGGGTTGTTGTGGAAACAAAAGAAAAAAGGGGAAAAACACTGCACTAAGGTGAATGGGGATTGTGTACCTAAACACAAATCATGCTAGTGATAAATGAATCTGAAATGTGAAATAATAAAAGCAGCGATTCTTCTGCACAACAAAAATACAGTGTGAAATATAAGAAAATAATAGAATCGCGCTAGAACATTAACTTGATAGTGTGTACATTAATCCAAAATAGTGCCAATAAACCATGTGCATGTACAATAAACAAATGAGTAAATAATGGCGTGATGCCAAAACTACATTAAAAAAAAAAAATAAAATCAATAAATAGTGATAACATAAAAATATATGGCATATAGTGAAATGTCCAAAAACCTAAACTAGCCAAACACCCCTGAATAAACAAATATTTGGTGAAATACAAAAATATTGGAAAAGTCCATCCAAATGTGAATTTTATATGCAGTCTTCAATGACGTGAAAAAATCTTGTGCTCAATCCACCACCAATGATAGAGATTTGCCACTTATCAGAACCCCACGATCCCCCACTACAGAGGATCATGGGAAGCCTGTAAGGAAAAGCCCTCTGGAGCTTGGCAATAAGATCCAGACTCTAGAATCGTTGGTGGTAGTGGAACATCCAAAGACACCAAATGGAGCTATTAAACCTCAAATCCCATCATAACCTCCCCAGCTCATGGATAGCGAGTGTGGCATGTAAAGATAAGAGAAGCAACTATTCTCCAGGTATTGTAATTAATTTTCAGAAACCAGATACGACCATGGAAAGTATGAAGTCATGCAGCTCACATGGATGAAGCAGAAGTAATTTCATTCTTTTTTTTTTTTCCTCGAGACCTGAAAGTCTTAAAATAGTCATAGTCTCTCCTTGCTCTCATTTCTTTGTTCATTAGCATGTCGGAAAACAGTTTTCAATAACACGAAGAAGCAGCTTCCAGCCGAACCGACAACGTCTGTTGAGAGGGGACAGAATTTGGTCAGGAAGGTATCCAGAGAGATGCCCTACACATTTCCTCCTTGTCAGGAACCTTTCCCTATTGCTAGTACTGTCCCTAACAGGTACTTTTCCCTACACTGCCCACTCAAATAAAGCGCGCCAAACCCAGGTGCCAGGGTCTTCAAAAGACTCTGCCACACATAAGATGGCAACCAGAATCCCATGTTATTCTTGTAGAGCAGGAGAATTATCGTTTTATCTCTGGAATTAATCCCCTTTTTAATGCATGCCAATATTCTGTTTGCTTTGTTAGCAGCAGCTTGGCATTGCATGCCATTGCTGAGCCTATCATCTACTAGGACCCCCAGGTCCTTTTCCATCCTAGATTTCCCCTGAGGTTCTCCCCCCCCCAGTGTATAGATTGCATTCATATTTTTGCCACCCAAATGCATTATTTTACATTTTTCTACATTGAACCTCATTTTCCATGTAGTTGTCCACCCCATTAATTTGTTCAGATCTTTTTGCAGGGTTTCCACATCCTGCAGAGAAGTTATTGCCCTGCTTAGCTTAGTATCGTCCACAAATACAGAGACTGAACTATTTACGCCATTTTCCAGGTCGTTTATGAACAAATTAAACAGGACTGGTCCCAGCACAGAACCCTGGGGGACCCCACTACCCACCCTTGACCATTCCAAGTACTCCCCATTTATCACCACCCCCTGAACTCACCCTTGTAGCCAATTTTCAATCCATGTACTCACCCTATGGTCCATGCCAACGGACCTTATTTTGTACAGTAAACGTTTACGGGGAACTGTGTCAAATGCTTTTGCAAAATCCAGAAACACCACGTCTACGGGCCTTCCTTTAGATAGAGGGCAACTCACCTCCTCATAAAAGGTTAATAGATTGGTTTGGCAAGAACGATTCTTCATGAATCCATGCTGATTACTGCTAATGATACCATTCTCATTACTAAAATCTTGTATATAGTCCCTTATCATCCCCTCCCAAGAGTTTACATACTATTGATGTTAGGCTAACTGGTCTGTAATTCCCAGGGATGTATTTTGGGCCCTTTTTAAATATTGGTGCTACATTGGCTTTTCTCCAATCAGCTGGTACCATTCCAGTCAGTAGACTGTTAGTAAAAATGAGGAACAATGGTCTGGCAATTACTTGACCGAGTTCCCTAAGTACCCTCAGGTGCCAGCCATCTGGTCCCGGTGATTTAATGTTAAGTTTCCTAAGTCTAATTTTAATTCTGTCCTCTGTTAACCATGGAGGTGCTTCCTGTGATGTGTCATGAGTATAAACACTGCAGTTTTGGTTACTGAAGCCCCCGATTTCCCTTGTGAAGACTGAGGAGAAGATTAAATTCAATACCTTTGCCATCTCCCCATCCTTTGTAACCAGATGTCCTTACTCATTCATTATGGGGCCAATATGGTCTGTCCTCCCTTTTTTACTGTTTACATACTTAAAGAATTTCTTGGGATTCTTTTTGCTCTCCTCCGCTATGTGTCTTTCATGTTCTATCTTAGCCATCTCTATTATTGCACCCTTACATTTCTTGTTGCATTCTTTAAAAAGTCTGAATGCTGTTGATAATCCCTCAACCTTGTATTTTTTGAAAGCCTTCTCCTTTGCTTTTATATGCATTTTTACATTGGAGTTAAGCCATCCAGGACTTTTGTTCGCTCTTTTAAATTTATTACCCAATGGGATGCATTGGCTAATGCCCTTATTTAATATGCTCTTAAAGCAAACCCATCTCTCCTCCGTGTTCTTTGTTCCTAAGATTTTATCCCAATTTATGCCTTCTAGCAAGGTGTGTAGTTTAGGGAAGTTGGCTCTTTTGAAATTCAGTGTATTTGTATTCCCCTTATGTTTCATATTTGTGTGATTTTATACTGAAGCCAATTGACCTGTGATTGCTGTTTCCTAAATTGCCCCATATTTCCACATCCGTGATCAGGTCAGTATTGTTGGTAATCAGTAGATCCAGTAACACTTTATTTCTAGTTGGTGCGTCTACCATTTGACCCATAAAATTGTCCTGCAAGACATTTAGGAACTGGCGAGCCTTAGATGAATGCGCGGTTCCCTACGCCCAGTCTATGTCTGGATAATTAAAATGCCCCATTATGATAACACTTCCCATCCTTGCTGCTAATCTAAATTGTGATATAAAATCTGTCTCCCCTTCCTCCCTCAGGTTAGGGGGCCTATAGCATACTCCCAGTATTATTTTCCCCTTAGCTTCATTCCTTTGGAGCGCTACCCATAAGGATTCCACCTCCTCCCTAGCTCCCTCATCTCTCACATTCTCTTGTACATTATTCTTGATATATAGGCATACCCCTCCCCCTTTTTTTTACCCTCTCTATCCTTGCGATAAAGGGTATACCCTCGAATGTTTGCCAGCCAATCATGAGAGCTGTTGAACCAGGTCTCTGAAATTCCCACACAATCCAAATCCTCCTCGTACAACAGAATCTCTAGTTCACCCATCTTGCCCGCCAGGCTCTTGGCATTGGTGAAAATGCCACGTAGTTTAGACCTGTCACATATTATCCTCTTATTGCAAAAAATAACAACTGCAGAGGTGATCAAATACCACCAAAAGAAAGCACTATATGTGGGGAAAAAGGAAGCAAATTTTGTTTGTGTACGGCATTGCATGACCAAGCAATTACCAGTTAAAGCTGCGCAGTGCCAAATTGCAAAAAGTACTCTGGTCATGAAGGGGGTAAAACCTTCCGGGGCTGAAGTGGTTAATGCTGGCCATACACAGCTGAATCAGAAAAAAATTTGAGTAAAGTTTGGCCCTGTCAGCACAACCTGGCTCAACAAACTAAAAAGCAGCTGGGTGAAAGTTTTCAGCCAAACAGTGATTGCATCCAATCAGGTACAATCACTGCTCAGGTATTCAGACAGCTGCAGAGCAGCAGCCAGCAAGGGAGATTGCTCCATCTATGTTGTTTAAGGTGGATGGGAGATTTCTTTAATTCAGCCCATAGCATGCAGAAATTCTAAAGTATATGGCTAATTATAGGCTTCCAGGCACAAAAGGGATACAGCAAAATAAAATTTTCACAGTGAGTAGAGATATCACAAGATGTTCAGATTAAAGGTCTGAAAAAAAACAGAAATTAATCACTTCATAATCAAAAAGCAGGTGATAGTGATTTTAGGTCTTTCAGAATCTGAAGTAAATTGATACAAATTGATTTATCCTCCTTTCACACCACAGGTAAAATTAGATCAATACATGTGCTAGGAACAGGGCTTTGGGGAACACAGTTGTGGCACCTACAGCACTAATTGTATTTAATGGCAAGGGGTACTGAACTTCAACCTTAATTGTTTTCCAAAAAGAAACAGGTTGGAAATGTTTCAGAAATCTTTTTAAATCCTTAATTAAACATTTAAACATATGTGGCAATATGACTATTTTACTGGAGCTTCATGTTGCAAACCAGATAGGTAGGTGTGTGTGTGTGTATATATGTGTGTGTGTGTGTGTGTGTATATGTATGTATATTACCTTTTCCCCTTTTTGCTAATTTCAAACAAATCAAAGTGGCTGATATTGTTATGAAATTTGAGGCTCAGATTTTGTCGAGGACATATGTATGTATGTCCCAAAGTCAGACAGTTTGGGGAAGATTCTTTCTTTTGATTATGTGGGATAGCTAAGGCTCTTTGGACTGGATTAGGCAAGGAACCCAGCTAGGGCATAGCTGGTCGTTTGGATTACATAAACTCCCAGTTTGCTCAAGGATGTTCCCCCACCCTGAAACCAGTTTCCCGTTATGTCAGGCTGGGGAGCTCTGGGGTACCTATATGGTAAAATACAGCCCATGTTTGGTGAGACACAGCCTAAAGTTTTCTTTTCTTGGTTTTCTGTTTCTACTCCTGTACATACTATATAGTCTTTGTAAATAATTCAAAGTCAACGGAGCCCTCCCAAATCACAAACACGTCTATATAACGATACCACGTTGTGATTTTACTCAACAGTGGAATCAATTCATCAAAAAGAGAACGCTCCAACTCCCCCAGGTACAGGTTCACATATGAGGGGGCACAAAATGTCACCATAGCGACCCACTGTACCTGGAGGTAGCGGGACCCATCAAAAGTGAAGATGTTATGTGTTAGAATGTATTCAAGGGCTGATGTAATGAAATGATGGATTTTTTTTGTCATCTCTGTGACTGGGAGAGGATGTGTTGTATAGCAGCTATCCCAAGATGGTGCGGGATAGAGCTATATAATGTTTCAACATCAATAGCTATTAATAGACTGTCTGTATTTAAAAAAAAAAAAATTCAATCTGTAAGAAATGTATAGTATCTTTTATGTGAGACGGGAGGTTTGTGACATGGGGCCTAAGAAATGCATCAATATATTTACTTACAACCGGAGATGATGGGTCTTTGTCAGAAACCATGGACCAAACCGAGAAAGAAATACAGTAAAATCACACTTGTTTATTAATAAAAATAAAAAGGTAAATAGAGTAAGCGTAGTCAAAGCATAGCCAGATTTGAGTAACCGGATCAGGTAGTCAGCCAAGCCAGAGTCCAGTAACCAGATCGGGTAGTCAGCCAAGCCAGAGTCCAGTAACCGGATCGGGTAGTCAGCCAAGCCAGAGTCCAGTAACCGGATCGGGTAGTCAGCCAAGCCAGAGTTCAGTAACCGGATCGGGTAGTCAGCCAAGCCAGAGTCCAGTAACCGGATCGGGTAGTCTGCCAAGCCAGAGTCCAGTAACCGGATCGGGTAGTCTGCCAAGCCAGAGTCCAGTAACCGGATCGGGTAGTCTGCCAAGCCAGAGTCCAGTAACCGGATCGGGTAGTCTGCCAAGCCAGAGTCCAGTAACCGGATCGGGTAGTCTGCCAAGCCAGAGTCCAGTAACCGGATCGGGTAGTCTGCCAAGCCAGAGTCCAGTAACCGGATCGGGTAGTCTGCCAAGCCAGAGTCCAGTAACCGGATCGGGTAGTCTGCCAAGCCAGAGTCCAGTAACCGGATCGGGTAGTCTGCCAAGCCAGAGTCCAGTAACCGGATCGGGTAGTCTGCCAAGCCAGAGTCCAGTAACCGGATCGGGTAGTCTGCCAAGCCAGAGTCCAGTAACCGGATCGGGTAGTCTGCCAAGCCAGAGTCCAGTAACCGGATCGGGTAGTCTGCCAAGCCAGAGTCCAGTAACCGGATCGGGTAGTCTGCCAAGCCAGAGTCCAGTAACCGGATCGGGTAGTCTGCCAAGCCAGAGTCCAGTAACCGGATCGGGTAGTCTGCCAAGCCAGAGTCCAGTAACCGGATCGGGTAGTCTGCCAAGCCAGAGTCCAGTAACCGGATCGGGTAGTCTGCCAAGCCAGAGTCCAGTAACCGGATCGGGTAGTCTGCCAAGCCAGAGTCCAGTAACCGGATCGGGTAGTCTGCCAAGCCAGAGTCCAGTAACCGGATCGGGTAGTCTGCCAAGCCAGAGTCCAGTAACCGGATCGGGTAGTCTGCCAAGCCAGAGTCCAGTAACCGGATCGGGTAGTCTGCCAAGCCAGAGTCCAGTAACCGGATCGGGTAGTCTGCCAAGCCAGAGTCCAGTAACCGGATCGGGTAGTCTGCCAAGCCAGAGTCCAGTAACCGGATCGGGTAGTCTGCCAAGCCAGAGTCCAGTAACCGGATCGGGTAGTCTGCCAAGCCAGAGTCCAGTAACCGGATCGGGTAGTCTGCCAAGCCAGAGTCCAGTAACCGGATCGGGTAGTCTGCCAAGCCAGAGTCCAGTAACCGGATCGGGTAGTCTGCCAAGCCAGAGTCCAGTAACCGGATCGGGTAGTCTGCCAAGCCAGAGTCCAGTAACCGGATCGGGTAGTCTGCCAAGCCAGAGTCCAGTAACCGGATCGGGTAGTCTGCCAAGCCAGAGTCCAGTAACCGGATCGGGTAGTCTGCCAAGCCAGAGTCCAGTAACCGGATCGGGTAGTCTGCCAAGCCAGAGTCCAGTAACCGGATCGGGTAGTCTGCCAAGCCAGAGTCCAGTAACCGGATCGGGTAGTCTGCCAAGCCAGAGTCCAGTAACCGGATCGGGTAGTCAGCCAAGCCAGAGTCCAGTAACCGGATCGGGTAGACAGCCAAGCCAGAGTCCAGTAACCAGATCGGATAATCAGCCAGGCCAGAAGTCAGGGATCCAAGTAGAGGAACAGCAAGCAGGATAAGGAGCCAGAAGGAATGTCAGCAAAGCCAGTCTTTAAACAGGAACGCAGGAGATGGTTTCTTGTGATGTGACCAAGGCGAAGGCAGGAATGAAGTGAGCTGGAGATCTTTAAGTAGGTGGGACTGGGGAGCAGATCCACAACAGCTGGTTAACTGTGGAGAGAGATGAGAGCTGGCAATTAGCCGACAGCTGAGTGGCCAGCTCAGAGAAGGAAGGGCTGAGCCAGCCCTGACAGTACCCCCCTCCTCAACGACTCCTCCTCCTCCTTGGACCACCGGGTTTGAGGGGAAAATGTCTATGGAAATCACGGAGGAGGGCAGGAGCATGTACGTCCGAGGATGAGACCCAGGAGCGTTCCTTTGGATCGTACCCCTTCCAATGCACCAGGTACTGTATGTGTCCACGGAACCTACGGGAGTCAACAATGGATTGTACCTCATACTCCTCATGGTTCTCAACCGAGGTGGTAAAGCGGACACGAAACACATTTGAGATGCGCATACTAGGAGGAAGGTCCAACACGTAAGCCACTGGGTTAATCCTGCAAAGGATACGGAAAGGCCCAATAAACCGAGGTGCGAACTTCAGTGAGGGAACACTAAGTCGGAGGTTGTGAGATGACAGCCAGACCCTGTCCCCAACCTGGTAAGAAGGCGCAGGTAGGCATCTGCGGTCAGCATGGAGTCTACCTATCAGCATGACGCAAAGCCTCCTGGACTTGTGCCCAAGTGGAATGAAGAACACGGAGATGCTCCTCTAGTGCAGGAATACTCTGCACAACAAACGAGTCAGGCAACATGGAAGGTTGGAAACCATAATTCGCCATAAACAGAGACAATCGAGAAGCAGAATTCAAGGCACTGTTGTTAACAAACTCTGCCCATGGTAATAGGTCTGACCAGTTGTTGTGATGGTCAGAAATATAGCAACGTAGGAATTGCTCCAAGGATTGATTGGCTCGTTCTGCAGCCCCATTAGACTGCGGGTGATACGCAGAGCAGAAAGCAAGCTGAATTCCCAGCTGTGCACAAAAGGCTTGCCAGAACCGGGACACAAACTCTCTACCCCTGTTAAGTATTTTGTTTTTGCTCGTGGATGGAAAAAGCCCCATCTTGGGATCTAAACCCAACAATGGAATCCTGTATAGGAGAGACACCCGTGCCCAAAGAGACATTCAAGCCATCTCCAGAGTGCCCATAGTGGCGAACAACAGAACCACCTCGAGTGTTACCTTTACCAGATTGAAGGACAGATCCAAGGGAAGAAGGGATAGATGGTTGTTGTATTGGTGTAGATTCCACTATGCGTTTTTCTTTTGTATTCCATCCTCTTGTGAGCGAGACCGTTTAGTCTTTTATGACTTTCTGCCCTCATATTGCGATTTCTGTGAAACAGAGGCTGTGGAAGAATTAAAAGTGGAATTATACACTTGACCCTTATGTGAGAAAACTTTCTGTTTATTATTAAAATTATTTGGTCTATTGCCCTGATGCCATCTATAAGCCTTCCCTTCTTGGAATGCCCCTTTTGTCTCTCCAGAATTTTTTCTCTTTAACTACTTAGGTATCAGGAGTGAAAACATCCAATTGATTTTTTACTTTTCTTTCTGTTCCTTAAAATTGGATGCATTTTTAAGGTGCTGTAATTTATTGTAAATTAAATCCATATCTTTATCTATATTGCTTATCCATTTACGGTATTCTTCATTAAGAAGTTTCATCATAGTGGCTGTACATTTTTGTAAATTACTCTCCCATTTCTTTTTAAAAGTAAGATCAACCTCTTCTAGGATGTGAAAAATTTGTATTCTAAGACCATATGGGTTGATATCCTCCCTCAATTATCTCTCGAAACTCTCAGTATGTCAGAACATCGCTGCTTTCTTTTTAACTAATCTCCCAAATTGGGAAAGGAGTGAGACAACCTCTGACCAAGATGCCTCTTGTGTATCATGCCTGCTATAATAACTGGGCATAAGTGCTTCCCACCCCTGACCCTGAAACATGCTCCCAACAAAAAAATCTGTCAAATAAAAGATGTACACAAAATTTCTTAAGGAAATATAACAAATATAAACAAAAATCAATAATTAACCAGTATAACTACTGAGCAAAAAGTAGATCGACTTTTGGTGAAAAATAGGGGGACGTGTGCAAAACACAAAGGTGGGTATTTGCTACCCTTAATAGAATTCATCCAAATGCCAGAGGTGGAGATTGGAATAAACTCCTTCTCCAGCGTGAATCTTGTTGGATTATGAAGTTATGTGCAACGGCCGCACCAGGCCTCAATAGTGTATTAAGCTATAGACCGTTTCTTGAGGAGTTTAGCTCTGGGGTATGTGAAAAGGATATGTACAGTAATGTTTAATGTTTTACTTGTCTTTTGAATACCTCACTGTATGATATATGTATGATCAGAATCCGCTATTATGACATTCATTTTGTCTATGTGTGTTTTCTTCCAATAGTGAGGCTCACTTTGAACTGGTGTGGTGTGTGCCGTGCCTGCATGTGATGACTGCATCATCCCTTGAGGATGGGGAGGCATTCTGTCTACCTTGCCTACCCAGTACACGCTTTTTCCACCGAAGATTTTTTTTTTTTTTGACCTGGACTTTATTGTATATACTGTATATATGTGCTATCTTGTATGGGATTTTCTTTGTACAGCGGTTTGACATCGACGAGCCATTTGCACTATTAATATAAATGCCGACATCTCTACTTGTGTTTTTCAAATTTTATTAATTTGTTTTGAATATGTTCTTTTACTTTACGGCACTTGAGCGTTCTGACAGGTTTTGTTCGGTCGTTTTAAATTATGGCGCTTATGCGCAGTGTAACTGCAATGTTTTATCAACATGATTCTCTGTTACAACGCTTTTGCGTGGTCTTGACGTTATTACGTTCTAGTACTGGCATATATTTGCCAGTGTAAGACAGACGTCGGCTATTCTATCGCCCTGCACGGTGTCGCTAACACTCCCATTGTTTACCAGCTAAAGATGGTTGTCATAACATTCTTGCCAGGGACACGCATGCACAATTGCATATACAGCTCACGTACCAGGTGACACCTTGGACTGCGTCCACGCCCCTTTCTACGTGATTACACGCTGCCGGTTAATTTAATGAATTGACTACAGCTAATGTCTTGTCCACACTGCGCAACTGCAGGCGTTGTTTCAATCCATATAAAGTTCCCTGTTTAAATGATCATTATCACTGCTGTTCCCGGACGTAAGGATCTCCTTATATGCTGTGCATCCCTGGGGTATATAGACTAACTTTTCTGATTGAACTCTTTTGTTTTCTTTTGTGGTAGTCTGTATTACTTTACATCTGTTTTGATAAGATTAGAATCATTGTTCTATTGGATTCTTGCCTATTTATTTGCTCGGCTATCAATAACATACATCAACTTCATTGCAGGGCTCTTTTACTTCATGTATTCTATTTTTATTTTTTTAGCTTAGATGATATGACAATATATGATATAACAAGGATTTTTGGGCAATGATAGCTCTGACTTTTTGTGCCCTGACTGGAGGATAATGGTTAGATATCTCTAGCTTATATCCCAGTGGCTAATTATTAGTGAATACATGCAATTTTCAGTAGCCCTCTTTTTAATATATTTAACCACTTCAGCCCCGGAAGGATTTACCCCCTTCCTGACCAGAGCACTTTTTACAATTTGGCACTGCGTCGCTTTAACTGCTAATTGCGCGGTCATGCAATGCTGTAACCAAACGAAATTTGCGTCCTTTTCTTCCCACAAATAGAGCTTTCTTTTGATGGTATTTGATCACCTCTGCCGTTTTTATTTTTTGCGCTATACACGGAAAAAGACCGAAAATTTTGAAAAAAAATGATATTTTCTACTTTTTGTTCTAAAAAAAATCCAATAAACTCAATTTTAGTCATACATTTAGGCCAAAATGTATTTGGCCACATGTCTTTGGTAAAAAAAATGTCAATAAGTGTATATTTATTGGTTTGCGCAAAAGTTATAGCGCCTACAAACTAGGGTACATTTTCTGGAATTTACACAGTCTTTAATTTATGACTGCCTATGTCATTTCTTGAGGTGCTAAAATGACAGGGCAGTACAAAACCCCCACAAATGACCCCATTTTGGAAAGTAGACACCCCAAGGAAATTGCTAAGAGGCATGTTGAGCCCATTGAATATTCATTTTTTTTGTCCCAAGTGATTGAATAATGAAAAAAAAAAAAAAAAATTACAAAAAGTTGTCACTAAATGATATATTGCTCACACAGGCCATGGGCATATGTGGAATTGCACCCCAAAATACATTTAGCTGCTTCTCCTGAGTATGGGGATACCACATGTGTGGGACTTTTTGGGAGCCTAGCCGCATACGGGGCCCCGAAAACCAATCACTGCCTTCAGGATTTCTAAGGGCGTACATTTTTGATTTTACTCCTCACTACCTATCACAGTTTTGAAGGCCATAAAATGCCCAGATGGCACAACCCCCCCCCCCAAATGACCCCATTTTGGAAAGTAGACACCCCAAGCTATTTGCTGAGAGGCATGTTGAGTCCATGGAATATTTTATATTTTGACACAAGTTGCGGGAAAGTGACAATTTATTTTTTTATTTTTTTTTTTTTTGCACAAAGTTGTCACTAAATGATATATTGCTCACACAGGTCATGGGCATATGTGGAATTGCACCCCAAAATACATTCTGCTGCTTCTCTTGAGTACGGGGATACCACATGTGTGGGACTTTTTAGGAGCCTAGCCGCGTACGGGACCCCGAAAACCCAGCACCACCTTCAGGATTTCTAAGGGTGTACATTTTTGATTTCACTCTTCACTGCCTATCACAGTTTCGGAGGCCATGGAATGCCCAGGTGGCACAAACCCCCCCCAAATGACCCCATTTTAGAAAGTAGACACCCCAAGCTATTTGCTGAGAGGCATGGTGAGTATTTTGCAGCTCTCATTTGTTTTTGAAAATGAAGAAAGACAAAAAAAAAAAATTTTTTTTTCTTTTTTTAATTTTCAAAACTTTGTGACAAAAAGTGAGGTCTGCAAAATACTCACTATACCTCTCAGCAAATAGCTTGGGGTGTCTACTTTCCAAAATGGGGTCATTTGGGGGGGGTTTGTGCCACCTGGGCATTCCATGGCCTCTGAGACTGTGATAGGCAGTGAAGAGTGAAATCAAAAATTTACGCCCTTAGAAAGCCTGAAGGCGGTGCTTGGTTTTCGGGGTCCCATACGTGGCTAGGCTCCCAAAAAGTCTCACACATGTGGTATCCCCGTACTCAGGAGAAGCAACAGAATGTATTTTGGGGTGTAATTTCACATATTCCCATGGCATGTTTGAGCAATATATAATTTAGTGACAACTTTGTGCAAAAAAAAAAAAAAAATAATAATAATTTGTCTCTTTCCCGCAACTTGTGTCACAATATAAAATATTCCATGGACTCGACATGCCTCTCAGCAAATAGCTTGGGGTGTCTACTTTCCAAAATGGGGTCATTTGGGGGGGTTTGAACTGTCCTGGCATTTTATGCACAACATTTAGAAGCTTATGTCACACATCACCCACTCTTCTAACCACTTGAAGACAAAGCCCTTTCTGACACTTTTTGATTACATGAAAAAATTATTTTTTTTTGCAAGAAAATTACTTTGAACCCCCACACATTATATATTTTTTTAAAGCAAATGCCCTACAGATTAAAATGGTGGGTGTTTAATTTTTTTTTTTTCACACAGTATTTGCGCAGCGATTTTTCAAACGCATTTTTTGGGGAAAAAACACACTTTTTTACATTTTAATGCACTAAAACACACTATATTGCCCAAATGTTTGATGAAATAAAAAAGATGATCTTAGGCCGAGTACATGGATACCAAACATGACATGCTTTACAATTGCGCACAAACGTGCAGTGACAACAAAATAAATACATTTTTAAAAGCCTTTAAAAGCCTTTACAGGTTACCACTTTAGATTTACAGAGGAGGTCTACTGCTAAAATTACTGCCCTCGATCTGACCGTCGCGGTGATACCTCACATGCATGGTGCAATTGCTGTTTACATTTGACGCCAGACCGACGCTTGCGTTCGCCTTAGCGCGAGAGCAGGGGGGACAGGGGTGCTTTTTTTTTTTTTTTTTTTTTTTTTTTTTTTTTTTCTTTATTATTTTTTTGCTTTTTTATCTTATTTTAAAACTGTTCCTTTCATTTTTTTTTTTTTTTAATCATTTTTATTGTTATCTCAGGGAATGTAAATATCCCCTATGATAGCAATAGGTAGTGACAGGTACTCTTTTTTGAAAAAATTGGGGTCTATTAGACCCTAGATTTCTCCTCTGCCCTCAAAGCATCTGACCACACCAAGATCGGTATGATAAAATGCTTTCCCAATTTCCCAATGGCGCTATTTACATCCGGCGAAATCTAAGTCATAAAATGCTCGTAGCTTCCGGTTTCTTAGGCCATAGAGATGTTTGGAGCCACTCTGGTCTCTGATCAGCTCTATGGTCAGCTGGCTGAATCACCGGCTGCATTCTCAGGTTCCCTGTTGAGACAGGAGAGCCAGAGAAAAACACGGAAGACGGTGGGGGGGGGGCATTCTCTCCCACTGCTTGTAAAAGCAGTCTAGAGGCTAATTAGCCGCTAGGATTGCTTTTACATGAAAGCCGACCGCTGGCTGAAAAGAATGATACCAAGATGATACCTAAACCTGCAGGCATCATTCTGGTATAACCACTCAAAGTCGTGAATGCTGTACCTGAAGACAAAAATATGGTTAACAATAAAGCACAGTAAACGGTAAAGTATAAAAAATTGCAGACCTGAAAAGCAAACATGATAAAACATAATAACAATAAAACATTGCAGAATAGAATACAGTAAAAAAGAGCAGAACAATAGAGAGAATAGAGAGAGAACAATAAAACGACAACTATTATTTTTTATTTTATATTTTTGTTTGTGTTTTTTTTTTTTTTTTTTTTTTTTTTACACTTTTTTTGTAACTGTAACTTTTATAACTGTAACCGGTTCCAGGTTCGGGTCTCTCAAAATGCGATGGCATCTTGGGAGACCCTGTGAAAGTGTGTCCTAGTCTGTGCAATGCTGTACCCTACGCTAATACTCAACTAGTGAATGGTAGCGTTCAAAACATTCACCAATGCAAAGACCAGGATTGTCAGGACAGGAGGGACAATAATAACGCGTGTCACGCCTATATCCGTGCTTGCTGCAGACACAACATCTTTTTTGGGGGGGTTCGTTGGGTAGGGGTACTCGGGAGGACATAAAAATGCCTCTCATGCAGCCGACTGCATTTGGTTGGGGATGTGAATGGGGGAAGTACGGGCGCTGCAGAAGTGGTGGGTTCCCAATTAGGATTGGCGAATGCAGCAGGAAGGGCACTATGGGCATGACGGGCCTGTGTTTGTCTTCTTGGTGGCAGCGGGACACTATTTGTGCTTGCCACCTCACCAGCTTGAACTGCACT
This sequence comes from Aquarana catesbeiana, assembly GCF_042186555.1. NCBI lineage: Eukaryota > Metazoa > Chordata > Amphibia > Anura > Ranidae > Aquarana > Aquarana catesbeiana. The sequence continues at coordinate 275,013,610 of NC_133325.1, forward strand.
TATGGGACTCGCCACGTCACCAAGTGTTACTGCAGTGCTGGTTTGACTACGACCGGGGTGTACTAGGCCGCTGGCGCTTGCCAGTTCACCAAAACGCTACCAAAAAACTGTTAACGATCGCAGGGATCAGGCCTGACTCTGCGAACGCTGCAGTTATGCATTTAGTGTTTTGTAAGTGACAGTGATCGATCGATACTGCACTTGGGTGGGCTGGGCCGGGCGGAGGGGCAAAACGCAGGTGCTAGCAGGTATCTGGGCTGATCCCGCTAACACTGCGTTTTTGGGAACCCTAAACTGCTGGGGACGCCAGTATAGATCTGATCGGATCAGATATTGATCAGTTCAGATACTATACCACTAAGGGAGGTGTACGGTGCGTGCGTGGGTGTTAGCGCTACTGGCACTAACCTGACGCTGCCTGGGGCTGGTGCTTGCCAGTTCACCAAAACGCTACAAAAAAAACTGTTAGCGATCGCAGGGATCAGGCCTGACTCTGCGAACGCTGCAGTTATGCGTTTAGTGTTTTGTAAGTGACAGTGATCGATCGATACTGCACTTGGGTGGGCTGGGCTGGGCCGGGCGGAGGGGTAAAACGCAGTTGCTAGCAGGTATCTGGGTTGATCCCGCTAACACTGCGTTTTTGGGAACCCTAAACTGCTGGGGACGCTAGTATAGATCTGATCGGATCAGATATTGATGCGTTCAGATACTATACCACTAAGGGAGGTGTACGGTGCGTGGGTGTTAGCGGTACTGGCACTAACCTGATGCTGCCTGGGGCTGGTGCTTGCCATTTCACCAAAATGCTACCAAAAAAACTGTTAGCGATCGCAGGGATCAGGCCTGACTCTGCGAACGCTGCAGTTATGCGTTTAGTGTTTTGTAAGTGACAGTGATCGATCGATACTGCACTTGGGTGGGCTGGGCCGAGCTGGGCGGAGGGGCAAAATGCAGGTGCTAGCAGGTATCTGGGCTGATCCCGCTAACACTGTTTTTGGGAACCCTAAACTGCTGGGGACGCTAGTATAGATCTGATCGGATCAGATATTGATCTGTACAGATACTATACCACTAAGGGAGGCGTATGCTGCGTGCGTGGGTGTTAGCGGTACTGGCGCTAATCTGACGCTGCCTGGGGCGACGCATATCACCGCCGGGCGATCAGGGGGCTAAATCTTTATTCGGTAATAAACGGCGGGTGCCCTGACACTATAAAAAATAAACAAACTAACCAGCGTCACCCGTAACGGTTATACAGTGATCAGTGGTGAAAGGGTTAACTAGGGGGCAATCAAGGGGTTAAAACATTTATTAGGTAGTATATGGGGGTCCCTGTCGCTATAAAACGCTGACGGCGAACCTAAATAATATTTACGTCCCTAACTAGCGTCACCAGCGACACTAATACAGCGATCAGAAAAATGATCGCTTAGCGACACTGGTGACGGGGTGATCAAGGGGTTAAAACTTTATTAGGGGGGGTTAGGGGGGTACCCTAGACCTACAGGGGGCCTAACACTCACTGCCCTGACACTGTAACTGTCACAAACTGACACCAATACAGTAATCAGAAAAAAAAAAAAAAAAAAAACCTGCTTGGTGTCAGTTTGTGACGGGGGGGGGGTGATTGGGGGGGGATCGGGGGGCGATCGGGGGGGGGGATCGGGGTGTTTAGTGTGCCTGGCATGTTCTACTGTGTGTAGTGTGTTGGTGCACTTACATTGCAGTCTTCTCTCCTCGGCCCGGAACGGAAAATACCGAGCCGAGGAGAGATGACATCATTTCCTCTGCCTCTGTGTACAATACAGAGGCAGGGAAATGATCCCATTGGCTGAGAGCGATCGCGAGGGGGGGGCCACGAATGGATGGCCTCCCCCTCACCTCCGATCGCCGGGGGAGATTTGCCGACCGCCGCAGGCACCAGGGGGGGGTCCGATCAGACCCCCCACCCGCGGGCAGGCAAGGACGTACATATACGTCCTTTTGCCTGCCCGTGCCATTCTGCCGACGTATATAGTCGTGCGGCGGTCGGCAAGTGGTTAATATGCATTTTATGTTAGTCTATTCTAGATTAACATAGTTGCACTATAATTCATTAATTTTGATCTCTTGTTATTCTATATTGATTAAACAGGTATCATTATCCCCTTTTTTTTCTTGAACAAATACATGTTCCTGTGTGGGCTTCCTGCAAACAAAACATCTTGCTCTGGCCGCCTTTTGGCAGTCAACACTTGAACCCAGTTTTATCAATCAAAGTTTGACCCCAAGGGACTGCCTTAACCTGACGCTTTGGATTTTATTTCCTCTCACTTTCGGTTGACTTCCAGCAGCGAATTTACTCCTTCTTGACACCAGGTTACATTTGTTTGTTGTCCTTCATTTCATTTCTATTTTATTTGGTGGTTGTGGTGTGTCTGCATGGTTGTTCGTTTGACTGTTTGCTTCCCTGCCCTCAACGATGCTCACTACATGCCCCTTGTTTCTATGTTTCTCAACTTGAATGTATGTTTTTATCATAGATGTACACTGTTCTCCATAAGGGACTGCCCCTGAGGAAAGGACAAGATCCTGAAATGCGTCGGTCCTGATCTCTACTTAGGAGACTACATCATTGTCATTTATTGTTCATGTTTTGATATTGTTCTTAACTAGTCAATTGCATTGTTTATATACATATTGACTTTTTATAATACTTAATAAATTATGTTACTATAGACTTGGTTTTTGTACTTATACTTAGTTGCCTTCAAAGTCCCAACCCTCTTTTTGGGGGACCTCTCTTTATACATTTATGTCTGGGATGGTGGCAACACTTCAGTCCACTTTTGCTGAAACCTCTTTTTTAGCTGGCAATGGAAATTATACTCCAGACCCATCAACAGTATATGGCTGTTAACCCAAATTAGGTAATCATCCTTAGTACAGATAAGTTCTTTCATTTGCTCAAGGTTCAGACTATATAAAACACTTTATGGGAAGCCAGGCCTACAGCCAATTCAAAAAAAGTGTACAGTTGGATGCAAAATATCTTGGATATAAAATTGGGAAGGGTATGATAAAACCCCAGCCAAACAAAGTTTAGGCCAAAATTGGTCAAGCCCTTGCAACAAGAAGCAAGTTTAAGCATTCTTAGTGATTGCTTGCTATTAACAGTCGTTAATGCCCCATTATGCCTCACATTTTGCCCTGTCCCAGATTCACTAATATTTTGCAATCTGTGTTCCAACCCCAAGGTTGAAACAACAAAAATGGATTTTTAAAACAGCTTACCTGTAAAATCTTTTTCTTGGAGTACATCATGGGACACAGAGCACCATAGTAATGACTATCTGGGTTATATGCTACCTTTAGGTGATTGGACACTGGCAACCAATAGTAAGAAGGTTCCTCCCATATAACCCCTCCCATACAGGAAGTACCTTTAGTTTTGTAGCAAGCAATGAAGATCCCAGAAAAGAGGGGAGGGACCTCTGTGTCCCGTGATGTACTCCAAGAAAAGGATTTTACAGGTAAGCTGTTTTAAAAATCCATTTTTCTTTATTGTACATCACGGGACACAGAGCACCATAGTAATGACTATCTGGGATGTCCTAAAGCAATGCATCTGAGGGGAGGGAACACAGTATTCCTAGATCCCCTTCTGGCCCAGGACATATAAAGCCGCCTGCAGCACGCTGTGGCCCAAAACAGTCTCCCTTTGAGATCTAACGTCCAGCTGGTAAAACCTGGTGAACTGATGAACTGAAGACCAAGCGGCCGCTTTGCAAACCTGAGCCATAGACACCTGCTGGCGCACTGCCCATGATGTACTAACTGCTCTGGTAGAGTGAGCTTTGAAATATTGAGGTGGAACCCTGTGTTTTAACTCATAAGCCTGGATAATGAGCTGGCGAATCCACCTAGAAATAGTTAAACTAGTTGCTGCCTGTCCCCTCTTAGGACCGTCTGGCAGGACAAAAAGGAAGTCCGTTTTCCAAAAAGGAGCTGACATGTTTAAGTAAACCTTGACCGCTCTCACCACATCCAGTGAGTGAAGCGACTTTTCCTCTTTAGACCTAGGATTTGGAAAAAAGGAGGGTAAAATGATATCCTGATTTAAATGAAACCTGGAAACCACCTTCGGTAAAAAATCTGGAGGGGGGCGCATCACCACCTTGTCCTGATGTTAAATTAGAAACGGTTCTTTACATGAAAGGGCGGCCAATTCAGACACCCTTCTAGCCGAAGTTATGGCTACCAGAAAAACCAATTTCCTGGTCAACAGAATTAAAGGAATATGCCTAATCTGTTCAAAGGGCTGAACCCGCAGAGCTGATAGCACCAAGTTCAATTCCCAAGGGCTTAAGGGAGGCTTAACCGGCGGTTTTAAGTGCAGTACCCCCTTGACGAAGGTTCGCACCAAAGAATGGGATGCAATTGGCCTCTGGAAAAAAACTGATAAGGCCAAAATTTGTCCTTTAATGGTTCCTAAAGATAAGCCTAAATCAATTCCTGATTGAAGAAAGGCAAGGATCCTCCCAATCGCATACCTGCGAGGATGCCATTCCTTCTTCTCGCACCAGGAAATATACGATTTCCATACCTTATAGTAGATACTTCTAGAAACCTGGCTTTCTAGCATTAATCAGAGTGGATAAGACTGAACCCCTGATACCACGGTCCCTTAGTACCCTGGTCTCAACAGTCATGCCATCAAATTCAGCAACCGTAAAGAAGGATGGTATATGGGGCCTTGAGATAACAGATCTGGACGGTCTGGGAGACACAGCAGGTCCTCCACCGCCATCCTCCCCATCTCTGAATACCAGGACCTCCTGGGCCACTTCGGGGCCACCAGGATCACTGTATTCTGCTCCCTCTGTATCCTGCGCAACAAGTGTGGCAGCAACTGGATCGGAGGGAACGCATAAATCCGGGAAAACCTGTCCCAGGGAACTACCAATGCATCCGTTCCGATAGCAAGTGGATCTCTGGTCCTGGACACAAACCTGTCTACCTTGGCATTGAATCTGGATGCCAGAAGATCCACATCTGGCACCCCCCAATGCTGGCAAATCTGAAGGAAATCTTCGGGATGAAGAGACCACTCTCCTGGAAGTAACTGCTGGCGACTTAGTCTGCTTTCCAATTGTCCACCCCTGGAATGAACACTGCCGACAGAAACGGTACATGTCTCTCTGCCCAAGTTAATACGTGATCTACTTCCCTTTGGGCCGTCCGGCTCCGGGTGCCCCCTTGGTGGTTGATGTACACCACCACCGTGGAGTTGTCGGATTGGATTCGGACAGGGAACCCCTGCAGTCTGGATGTCTAAAATAGGATAGCTAAGCGAGCTGCCCGAATTTCTAGCAGATTGATGAGTAAGGCCTTCTCTACCTGAGACCACAATCCCTGAACGGAAGCCTCCTCCAGGACTGCTCCCCAGCCCACATGACTGGCGTCCATAGTTACTACTTTCCAGGTTACTGGTGGAAAAGATTTCCCGCCGTTCAAGTTGCTGGTCTTTGACCACCAAGAGAGTTCCCTTTTTACCTGTAGGGATAGACACATGGGATGATCCAAGGATTGAATCGACCTGTCCCAAGCTTCCAGGATAGCTCATTGGAACATCCTGGAGTGAAACTGCGCATAGGGAACCGCGCTGAAAGATGACACCATCTTGCCCAAAAGCCTCATGCATAGACGGATCGAAGGACCTTTTGTCCCCTTGACCTTCCGAACCAGCTCCATTATAGAACTGACTCTTAAGGGAGGTAAAAATACTTTTTCTTGAGTTGTGTCCAAGATCAGACCCAGATATGTTAAGGCCTGAGCCGGACGAAGGGCCGATTTGTTCATATTTAGAATCCAGCCTAGCAACCTTAGGAAACGGACCGTAGTCGCAATGTTTCCTACTAAGGTGGGGTAAGCTTGATCCCTCAGCAAAAGATCGTCCAGGTATCCTACCACCATGATTTTCTGGGACCTTAGGAAAGCCAACACTGGGGCTAGAACCTTTGTGAAGACCCGAGGGGCCGTGGCTAGAATGGAAGTGCCACAACCTGGAAATGATACACCTCTACTGCAAACCGCAGGAATCTTTGATGTGGGCCAAAAATCCGTACGTACAGTTATGCGTCCTTGATGTCTATGGAAGCTAAAAAGTCTCCTTTTCTCAAGGAAGTGATTACTGAACGAACCGACTACATGCGGAAGGTTCGGACGTTTAAAAAGGAATTGAGGGATTTGAGGTCCAAGATGGGCCTTACCTCTCCGTTTTGGCTTTGGCACTGTAAATAGGTTCGAGTAGAACCCCTTGAATCTTTCCTTTTGCGGAACTTTGATTACTTTCTGCCGTTCCAGTTGTTCTAAAGCCAGGAATAGGCTCCTCTTTTTCCCTGGGTCAGATGGAACCCTGGATACCAAATACCGAGTTGGGGGAAAATCCCAAAACTCTATTTTGTAACCTTGAGGAATGGTGGAAACGACCCACTTGTCCTGAACCAATTTTCCCCAAGTATCTGCGAACCACCGCAGCCTGCCCCCCACTCGCAGGAGTGGGGGCGCCCCTTCACAAGGAAGTCTTGGAATTGGTCTTAGCTGGTTTCTGGGTCCAAGGTCTTTTTGACCTTGAGGCTTCTTAAAGGTAGGTGGCTGAGGCCGTCAATACCTCTTAGGGGAAGAGGCACTCGGCCCAGGAGCGTTAGGAATTTTAAAGGAAGGCTGCTTACCCCGTCTTTTAACCGGAAGCAAGGAGCTTTTCCCGCCTGAGATTTTTTGGATATATTTATCCAAATCTTCCCCAAAAAGGTGCTCACCGTGAAAAGGAAAAGCTGCTAGTAGCCTTTTGCATGGCGTCTCGGCCGATCAATTCTTTAACCACAGTACCCTGCACATATGGATTGAGAGTAGCGCAAAACGAGACATCTGCTGAATTGAGTCTTTTAATGCATCTACCGCAAAACATAAGGCGCGAGGAAGTTCTGATAGTTCTTCAGAAACTTCCTCTGGAACAGGCAGGTTCCTGACCAATTTCTTGGCTGACAAATACCGATAGCTGCCACTGCCGGTTGTACTGCTGACCCAGCTACTGAAAAAGAAGCCTTTAGTAAGGTTTCCAGCTTTTTATCTGCTGGATCCTTAAATCCCTGGGCATTATCCACTGGGCAGGTCAGACTTTTATTCACTGAAGTAATGGCAGCATCGACCAAAGGTGTATCACACTTCTTCCTGAATTTTTCCTCCATAGGATATAAAAAAGAAAACCTTTTTAGGAGGCAAATATGTCCTGTTCGGGTGGTCCCAGTCAGCGTAAATTACCTTTTCCAATAAAGGATGCAAAGGAAACGCCTGGGGACCTGGTTGAGGATGCAAGGACCCTAATGTAGAATAAGAGGGTCCCTGTCCCTGTACCGGAGGTAATTTAAATCCAGCTCTCACCATCTCGGTCAAGGATTGGATAAACAACTTTTGGGATTGGGAAGCTGAAATTGGTTCTTCAGAACCTGAATCCTCAGCCGAGGACTGTTCAGCCTCCCCTTCCTCTTTGTCTTTAACGGCCGCCTCCTCCAAATCTTCTGCCCATTCTGGATCCAAATCACAGAGACCCATGCCAACCGGGTCCTGGTGCTCAAGTGTTTCATCACTGGGACCAGGCTCAGGGGAGGGAGATCTATGACGTTTCTTCCCTCCCTGTGTTACTGTAGCAATCATACCTGCTATTTTGCCTTCAGGGCCAGCAAGGGCTAATGCTAAATCATCCTTAGTAACATAGGCTGAAGCAGGGATATTGGTAGTGGCCGCTATGCCTGACAACTATAATGGCTCAGCCAGACCAAATGCCGCAGGTCTTTCAGGGGAGACTGATGCTGCAGCAACCTGAGGTTGATCTCCTGTTTTTGAAGGAGTACTCTTAACCCCAGGACTTGCCCTGCTCCCCACACCTCGTTTCCTGGAAGACATCGCTTACAAGTTTGAGGGAAAAAAAGGCACTCCCTCTGAGTTATCTAGCTGGGCCCAGTGCACCACAGCTTTACCAGCCTTCAACTTGTTGCATATGTCCAATTTCAAAATCCCAGACCTCTGTGTCCCACCGCATACGAGGCCCTGCTGAGATTAACTGACTAGCAGCAATGACATGTCGGGGCGTACCTCCCTTTATTCCGTGTGCCGCCCAGTGATGCACGCGCGCCCATGCTTCTACCATGCATGCGCACCCTGTATGATGCACATAAACAAACAGGCACGCCGGGGCCACGCGGGGACCTCGTGCATGCACGCGGCACACTCGGCACACGCTGCCATGTGCGGGAGATACAAACATAAGCTGCATCTGTCAGCTTGCTCTGTAACAGAACCACCTGCAATGAGACACAGGGCTTACATAAGGCATTTTATACTGGAAACAGAAAATTGATAGGCCTCCCAGAGGGAGTACTTACCAGTCCTTGCTGCAGGACCCGATACAGGCCCAATCTTCCCCCATCATGGTGGGTAACGCCTCTGAGGACCTTCAGGGACCGGGTCCCCCAATGTACGGGGACCACACCCCTGGACCTGTAAAGCACCCTTTTGGTTACCTTGGGCAAATAAAGACCAGGGATACCATGTAACAAGGGTCCAGCGCCTAAAAAGAACACATTACAAGCAAAACCTTGTTCTTGAACCAAGGCTCGGGTACCATCCACTTTAGCTTTTAATGCCATCCGAATGGATCCAATATAATATCCTCACTGGGACATTATTGAACAAAATTTGAAGAGCTTCCACAGCCGTGACCATCACCTTCAAGACACTGGCAAAAAACTAAAGGTACTTCCTGTATGGGAGGGGTTATATGGCAAGAACCTTCTTACTATTGGTGGCCAGTGTCCAATCACCTAAAGGTAGCATATAACCCAGATAGACATTACGGTGGTGCTCTGTGTCCCCTCATGTACGATAAAGAAAAGGGATTTTGTCACAGTAGGCCAATAAAAAGTTTCTGCTTGTGTCCAGAATGGGAATTAAATATGTCCCAGGTTCAGGCAGTTTGGTGAATATCTTTGTTTTTATTATGTGGAAGTTGGAGTTCTTTGAGCTGGCTGATTAGACAAAAAGCAGAGCAGGTAGTTCTGGGCTGTATATAACCTTTCAGCCAGCTCAGGGATTTTGCTTCTCACTGGAACCAGCTTCTGTGCAAGTCAGATTGGGGAGCTCTGGAGTACCCGTGTGATAAAGCCCAAGTATGGTAAAACAGCCTGTGTGCCAAGGACTTGATTTGCAGAGAGTTGTGTTTCTGGGAAGCAGTAGGTTGCTTTGGGTCGGTTTACTAGGGACCTGGTATGTTAATAAATTACCAAGTAGCAAGGTTTTATATTTTTGTTTTCTTTGTCACAAATGTGCAGAATTTGTGTACCCACATTATGTGTTTCATATGTGCTCTTATCAAAACGACTGCTTCAATTTTAGTTAAGATTTGTGAAAATGAGATTAATACAGAAGACATAGATGTAATCATTAAGGTGAGCAAGCTAGTAGATATATTTAAACTATTTTTAAAATGCCATTGTCTGCTTCACATGCTTACACAGGTACTGAAATCCTGTTTTTAAAGTGTGTCTTGTAGCGTTGGTAATTTTTTTTTTTTTAAAACAGCAGAAAGAAACCTTCATGTGGATATGTACTACCTACATGAAGATTATATCCATGTATTTAGTGAGTCGTACTGAAAATTATGGCTTTCACTTTCCATATTGATGGCTCTTGATTAGATTTGGTTTAAATACTGCACTTTATTACAGAAATGTAAGCTGTCACAATCTGCAGTAATATACTAAATATAATCCTGAAACCATGGTGTTAAGTCAAAGAATCATTCCAGTGGTATAATGAGCTATTCTACAGAGTATTGTGTAATCACTTCCTGTAATAGTACAAATTGTCAGGCTTTTTGTTGCCTTGGGCAGCATCAAAGCCTTCTCCCAATAAAATTTACGAGGGAATTCCTGAATCCTAACAAAAGTCATTGAAGAAATAAACCTTAAAAGCATTCATGTGCAATTTTACAACTCACTTTTTTTTTCTCCTTTTTCTTTAATAAACTGCATTATACAACTAGCTGTTTTGGTAGGTTTGATATTCTTGTGATATTTACAATAGACAAATAATGATGGCTGTTTTAGCCCAATGGTATAAAATAAAGTGCATTGCTGGGTACTTTTAGAATTCATTACAATATATGTGCTCTTCACCGACAAAGAGGGTATATATCTCTTAAAAGTGTGTCTTGAAATGTTACACAGGTTGCAATAGATGGGAAAAGGTCTCACTTTGGGTAATGGGGATGGGATATCTGATATTCGTTGAGTTTGTTAGTAGGACACATGGTCCTCTTCTCTGCAATGTAGACTGCAAATTTATGTAACTATTGTGATGTAATTGAATAGAGAATCCATTAAAAAAGGAGAGATTGGTATCTGCTGTGCAGAGATTTTTAAACACCTGCCATCCACCTGTGGTGCTAAACTGATTAACAGCTATATCAGCAGGAGGAGGGAGCTGCTGAGTAGGAAGAGTTCAATAGATTGAGACAGGCAGCATTGCACTGTGGGAACTGTAGTCTTGAGGAGAGAGACTCTACTGTAATCAAGAGCTTTCTGAACTGCATTTTCCAGAGGGAGAATTCCAGGCGGAGGGAAAAATGCTGCATTTTCTCAAGCTGTACAGGACATAGCTTTCTCTTGCCATGAAGGAACCCAGGGAGGGCAAATAAGTGTCCAGTGTGCACCACTGTCAGGGCTGGGCTCAGCCCTTCCTTCTCTGAGATGGCTGCTCAGCTGTTGGCTACTTGCCAACTCCTATCTATCCACAGTTACTCAGCTGTTGCTAAAATCCTGCTCGTCAGTCCTACCTACTTAAGTCATCCAGTCCAGAGGAGCTCTGCCTTTGCCTTAGTCAACATCACAGAGACGCTCATTCCTGTTAAAAGACTTGCTTGGCTGACATCCCTTCTGTCTCCAGATCCTGCTTGCTGTTTTACTACGCTCATCTCCGGCTCCCTGACGTTTGGTTTGTCTGACTATCCATTCCGGTTCCTGAACTCTGGCTATGTTTTGACTACATTTGTTCTATTTACTTTTATTAATAAACAATTGTGATTTAACTGTACTTCTGTCTCCATCTGATTTCATGCTTTCTGACAGTAGGCGAAGGCCATGAATTCAGAAGATACAGTCAATCCACTTGTTGGTAATATTTTTTCCAGATTGGATGAGCAAGATCACCGCATGGATCAGTTTGCCATGGCGTTACAAATGCTCCTGAGTCGCACGGCTCACCTGGAATCTTCCACTGTGACTGCTCTGATACAACCTGTGTTGCAGGCCCTCCCTGCTGCTGCGCCAGTCTCTGTGCAGGCACCCGCCTCGAGTATTACCTCTAAGAGGTATGTCTGGTTCCGCTCCACTTCCCCAGCAATCTGGGGATGATCTAGTTCAATGCAGAGGGTTTCTCAACCAGGTTGAGATATACTTTGAGATGCTGCCCCAGGCGTTTCCCACGGACAGAAGCAAAGTAGGTTTCATGATATTTTTGCTTTCTGAGAGAGCCTTGGCCTGGGCAAACCCTCTATGGGAGACGCAAAAACCTGTGGTCTTGAGTTACCCTGAGTTTGTGGACTCCTTTAAAAGGGTATTTGACATTCCAGCACGCTCCGCTTCTGCTGCCAAGCATGAAAAAGAGTATGAAAACTGTTGCAGACTACGCCATTGAATTCTCTACTCTGGCAGCAGAGGTTGCTTGGAACAATGAGGCCCTCATGGCTGCTTTTTCTCATGGTCTCTTGGATTCCATCAAGGATGAGATAGCAGCCCGAGATATACCCACTGAGCTGGAGAAGTTGATCACGTTTGCCATCCTCATTGACTCCAGACTCAGAGAAAGACTTTCTTTTAAGGAGCGCTTGCGGAAGCCTCCTGTACATTTGCCTCCGAGCTTTGCAGTCCCACCCGTGCCTCCCTCACCTCCCATGCCTCCTGGTACCGAGTCGGTCAGTGAAGATGAACCCATGCACTTGGGCTTCACGCGTCTTTCTGCGGATGAGAGAACCTTTAGGAGGAGGGAGAGATCGTGCCTTTATTGTGGCCAGGCAGGTCACTTTTTGAAGTCTTGTCCTACCCATCCAGGGAACACCCGAACCTTGAGGGCTTGTCACGGACAGACCTTAGGTGGTGTTGTTTCATCCCCAGTTATCCTGAGGGCTAAGCCCCTGGTTTCAGTCACCCTTTCTTGGGCTGAGTCGTCCGTCGAGATACAGACTCTAATCGACTCTGGGGCTGCAGGCCTGTTCATTGATGCTGCCTTTGTATCAAAGCACTCAATTCCCCTTCTGCTGCGTAACACTCCACTTGCCATTGAGGCTCTTGACGGGAGACCTCTACAGCCTGCCCATGAGACTCATGAGACGGTTCTGTTGTCCATGGCCGTAGGGGCTCTTCACCGTGAGATAATCCAATTCCAAGTTATTTCCTCACCTAAGTTTCTGCTGGTTATTGGTTATCCTTGGTTACAGAGGTACAACCCCTATTTTGATTGGCTCCGTGCTGAGATTCTCTCCTGGTCACCACAGTGCAGTAAGACATGTTTCCAGAAGGTAGCCAAGGTCCTGTGCACCTCTTCACTCTCCTCCCTACCGGAGGATTCCCACTATTTTAGCGATGTCTTTGACAAAGGTCAAGCCGGTAGTTTGCCCCCACACCGGCTGTATGATTGCACAATTGACCTTCAACCTGGTGCCATACCCCCTCTTGACTGGGTTTACCCTTTGTCGGTCTTGAAGGATAAGGCCATGGAGGAGTATGTTGCAGACGCACTTTCTTGAGGTTTCATCTGCAAATCCTCGTCCCCTGCTGGTGCTGGTTTCTTCTTCGTGAAGAAGAAGAGTGGTGGACCGAGACCTTGTATTGATTATAGGGGTCTCAATCATTTCACGATTAAGAAAGCTTATCCGATTCCGCTGATTAGCGTTATTTGACCGCCTCAAAGGAGCAATTGTTTTCACAAAGCTTGATTTGAGAGGGCATACAATCTTGTGAGGATTAAGGGAGGGCGACGAGTGGAAAACTGTGTTTAATACCAGAACAGGCCATTATAAGTACCTCATAATGCCTTTTGGCCTTTGTAATGCCCCGGCAGTTTTCCAGGAATTCATTAAAGATGTCCTCCGAGATTTTTTGCAGTTATGTGTGGTGGTTTATCTCGATGATATCCTGATATTTTCCAAGTCCCTGAAGAGCCACCACACAGATGTCTGTTATGTGCTTCAGAAACTAAGAGAGAAAAATCTCTATTGTAAATTGGAGAAGTGCGAGTTCCATCGTGAACAGGTTAAATTCCTGGGCTCATTTCCACTGCTGGTTTTTCGATGGACCCAAAGAAACTTTCGGCAGTCCTACAGTGGCCCAGACCCGTGGGTTTATGTCCTCTGCAGCGTTTCCTGGGCTTTGCCAACTATTATCGGAAGTTTATTCGTAACTTCTCGTCTCTGGTAAAGCCCCTGACTGATATGACCAGAAAGGATGGTAACCCACAGAGTTGGTCTCCGGAGTCCATTAAGGCCTTTGAGAGTCTCAAGGCTGCTTTTGTTTCTGCTCCTGTGTTGGCACATCCCGATCCTACGTTACCTTTTATCCTAGAAGTGGATGCTTCTGAGACTGGAGTTGGCGCCGTTCTGTCTCAACGTCCTAACTCTGAGAGCGCTATGCATCCGTGTGGCTACTTTTTCAAGTAATTGTCATCTGTAGAGTGCAATTACGAGATTGGTGACGGAGAGCTGTTGGCGATCATTTTAGCCCTGAAAGAATGGAGACATTTCCTCGAAGGTACCACTGTGCCGGTTCTTATTCTTACTGACTATAAGAATCTCACATTCTTGTCTGAGGCTAAGCATCTCTCTCCCAGAAGGACGCGATGGGCTCTTTTCTTGTCAGGTTTAATTACATTGTCTCATTCTTACCCGGTACTAACAATGTAAGGGCTGACGCCTTGTCACAACAATTTTCCTCCACTTCTAATTTGAAGTCGGTTCCGGTTCCTGTGATTCCTCTCGATCGTATTCTGGCAACGGTTTGCACCAGTCTTCTCCTTTGGGTGACAAAATTCTTGCTGCTCAGGTCCATGCTCCTCTTGAGAAACCGTGTGACCGCTGCTTTGTCCCAGAGAGTCTCCGTACTGCCGTGCTCCAGACTAACCATTCTCCCAAGGCAGCTGGCCTCCCTGGGAAGAATCAACTCGTTTGGGCCATTTCCCAACAATTCTGGTGGCCTAGTCTACGGGCTGATGTAACTGCCTTCATAGCTGCCTGTTCTGTGTGTGCTCAGAGTAAGACTCCATGACACCTTCCAGTGGGCCTCCTACAACCCATACCAGATGGAGAGAGGCCCTGCACCCACCTCTCTATGGATTTCATTGTGGAGTTACCCAACTCCCAAGGCAACATTGTTATCCTTATGGTGGTTGACTGGTTCTCAAAGATGTGTAATTGTATTCCACTTAAGAAGTTGCCCACTTCTAAGGAACTGGCTTCTGTTTTTGCTTGGGAGATCTTTCGCTTACATGGGCTACCCAAGGTGATTGTCTCGGACAGGGGTAGTCAGTTTGTCTCCCGGTTCTGGCAAGCCTTTTGTGCACAGTTGGGAATTCAGCCTGCTTTCTCCTCTGCGTATTACCCGCAGTCTAATGGGGCCACAGAACGAGGCAATCAATCCTTGGAGCAATTCGTACGTTGCTACAGTCAGGTCCATAAATATTGGGACATCGACACAATTCTAATCTTTTTGGCTCTATACACCACCACAATGGATTTGAAATGAAGATGATGTGCTTTAACTGCAGACTTTCAGCTTTAATTTGAGGGTGTTTACATCCAAATCAGGTGAATGGTGTAGGAATTACAACAGTTTGTATATGTGCCTCCCACTTTTTTAGGGGACCAAAAGTAATGGGACAATTGGCTGCTCAGCTGTTCCATGGCCAGGTGTGTGTTATTCCCTCATTATCCCATTTACAAGGAGCAGATAAAAGTTCCAGAGTTCATATCAAGTGCTATTTGCATTTGAAATCTGTTGCTGTCAACTCTCAATATGAGATCCAAACAGCTGTCACTATCAGTGAAGCAAGCCATCAGGCTGAAAAAACAAAACAAACCCATCAGAGAGATAGCAAAAACATTAGGTGTGGCCAAATCAACTGTTTGGAACATCCTTAAAAAAGAATGCACCGGTGAGCTCAGCAACACCAAAAGACCCGGAAGACCACGGAAAACAACTGTGGTGGATGACCGAAGAATTCTTCCCCTGGTGAAGAAAACACCCTTCACATCAGTTGGCCAGATCAAGAACACTCTCCAGGAGGTAGGTGTATGTGTGTCAAAGTCAGCAATCAAGAGAAGACTTCACCGGAGTGAATACAGAGGGTTCACCACAAGATGTAAACCATTGGTGAGCCTCAAAAACAGGAAGGCCAGATTAGAGTTTGCCAAACAACATCTAAAAAAGCCTTGACAGTTCTGGAACAACATCCTATGGACAGATGGGACCAAGATCAACTTGTTCCAGAGTGATGGGAAGAGAAGAGTAGGAAGGAAAAGAACTGCTCAAAGCATACCACCTCATCAGTGAAGCATGGTGGTGGTAGTGTCATGGCGCGGGCATGTATGGCTGCCAATGGAACTGGTTCTCTTGTATTTATTGATGATGTTACTGCTGACAAAAGCAGAAGGATGAATTCTGAAGTGTTTCGGGCAATATTATCTGCTCATATTCAGCAAAATGCTTCAGAACTCATTGGACGGCGCTTCACGGTGCAGATGGACAACGACTCGAAGCATACTGCGAAAGCAACCAAAGAGTTTTTTAAGGGAAAGAAGTGGAATGTTATGCAATGGCCAAGTCAATCACCTGACCTGAATCCGATTGAGCATGCATTTCACTTGCTGAAGACAGAACCGAAGGGAAAATGCCCCAAAAACAAGCAGGGACTGAAGACAGTTGCAGTAGAGGCCTGGCAGAGCATCACCAGGGATTAAACCCAGCGTCTGGTGATGTCTATGCGTTCCAGACTTCAGGCTGTAATTGACTGCAAAGGATTTGCAACCAAGTATTAAAAAGTGAAAATTTGGATTATTGTTAATCTGCCCCATTACCTTTGGTCCCTTAAAAAGTGGGAGGCACATATACAAACTGTTGTAATTCCTACACCATTTACCTGATTTGGATGTAAATACCCTTAAATTAAAGCTGAAAGTCTGCAGTTAAAGCACATCTTGTTCCTTTCATTTCAAATCCATTGTGGTGGTGTATAGAGCCAAAAAGATTAGAATTGTGTCGCTGTCCCAATATTTATGGACCTGACTGTATATTTCTGACCATCAGAACTGGTCAGACCTATTACCGTGGGCAGAGTTTGCTCACAACAGTGCCTTTAATTCTGCTTCCTGATTGTCCCCGTTTATGGTGAATTATGGTTTCCAACCCTCCATGTTGCCTGACCCGTTTGTTCCGCAGAGTATTTCTGCGTTAGAGGAGCATCTCTTTGGTCTTCGTTCCACTTGGACCCAAGTTCAGGAGGCTTTGCAACATGCTAACGATAGGTACAGACTCCATGCTGACCGCAGACACCTGCCTGCACCTTCCTACCAGGTTGAGGACAGAGTCTGGCTGTCGTCTCACAACCTCTGACTTCGTGTTCCTTCTTTGAAGCTCGCACCTCGGTTTATTGGGCCTTTCCGTATCCTTCGCAGGATTAATCCAGTGGCTTATGCCTTGGACCTTCCTTCTAGTATGTGCATTTCAAATGTATAAGAAATATGAATGATTCCGCACAAAAGGAGTAAGTACTGATAGAGAAAGAGTTAATTAAAAGAACTGCTGCCTCTACATCTCAAATGTGTTTCATGTCTCCTTATTGAAACCTTTGGTCTGCAATCGCTTTACCACCTTGGTGCCACGTCCTCACCCTATACAGGTTGAGAAACATGAGGAGCATGAAGTACAATGCATTGTTGACTCCCATAGGTTACGTGGGCACATACAGTACCTGGTGCATTGGAAGGGGTACGGTCCAGTGGAACGCTCTTCGGTCTCATCCTCGAACGTACATGCCCCTGTCCTCCTCTGTGATTTCCATAGATGTTTCCCCTCAAGCCTGGTGGTTTTCCGAGGGGGAGGGGTCGTTGAAGAGGGGGTACTGTCAGGGCTGGGCTCAGCCCTTCCTTCTCTGAGCTGGCCGCTCAGCTGTCGGCTAATTGCCAGCTCCCATCTCTCTCCACAGTTACCCAGCTATTGTTGATTCTGCTCGTCAGTCCTGTCTACTTAAAGTTGTCCAGCTCACTTGATCTCTGCCTTAGCCTTTGTCAACATCACAGTGACTTTCTCCTGCATTACTGTTGAAGACTTGCTCGGCTGACGTTGCTTCTGGCTCCTGATCCTGCTTGCTGTACTACTACGTTTTAGCTCTGGCTCTCTGACATTTGCTTGGCTGACTACCCGATCCGGTTACTGAACTCTGGCTTGTTTTGATTACACTTACTGTTTACCTTATTATTATTATTATTATTATTATTATTATTATTATTATTATTAAACAAGTGTGATTTAACTTTACTTCTGTCTCGGTCTGATTCATGGTTCCTGATAATAGGAGAGGAGTATGGAGGGTATGACAGTGGGCAGTATGTTCAGGAGAGGAGTGTGGTGGGTTTGACAGTGGGTAGTTTGTTCAGGAGAGGAGTGTGGTTGGTATGACAGTGGGTGTTTTTTTTACAGGAGATTAATGTGGAGGGTAAGACAGTGGGCGGTATGTACAGGAGAGGAGTGTGGAGGTATGACAGTGGGCAGTATGTATGGGAGAGGAGTGTGGAGGGTATGACAGTGAGCAGTATGTATGGGAGAGGAGTGTGGAGGGTATGAAAGTGGACAGTATGTACAGGAGAGGAGTGTGCAGGGTATGACAGTGGGCAGTATGTTCACTAGAGGAGTGTGGAGGGTATGATAGTGGGCAGTATATTCAAGGGAGGAGTGTGAAGGGTATGACAGTGGGCAGTATGTTCAGGGGAGCAGTGTGGAGGGTAAGTGGGTGGTATGTACGGGAGAGGAGTATGGAGGGTATTACAGTGAGCAGAATTTACGGGAGAGGAGAGTGGAGGGTATGACAGTGGGCAGTGTGTACAGGAGACGAGTGTGGAGGTATGACAGTAGGCGATATGTTCAGGAGAGGAGTGTCGAGAGTGTGACAGTGGGCAGTATGTACAGGAGAGGAGTGTTGAGAGTATGACAGTGAGCAGTATGTACGGGAGAGGAGTGTGGAGGGTATGACAGTGAGCAGTATGTATGGGAGAGGAGTGTGGAGGATATGAAAGTGGGCAGTATGTACAGGAAAGGAGTGTGGAGGGCATGACAGTGGCAGTATGTTCAGGAGACCCGTGTGAAGGGTATGACAGTGGGCAGTATGTTCAGGAGAGGAGTGTGGAGGGTATGACAGTGGTCAGTGTGTACAGGAGAGGAGTGTGGAGGTATGACAGTGGGCAGTATGTATGGGAGAGGAGTGTGGAGGGTATGACAGTGAGCAGTATGTATGGGAGAGAAGTGTGGAGGATATGAAAGTGGATGGTTTGTACAGGTGAGGAGTGTGGAAGGTATTACAATGAGCAGTATGTACAGGAGAGGAGTGTGGATGGTATGGCAGTATGTTCAGGAGTGGAGTGTGGAGGGTATGACAGTGGGCAGTATGTACAGGAGAGGAGTGTGGCGTGGGCAGTATGGAAAGGATTGTGGAAGGTATGACTGTGGGCGGTATGTTCAGGAGAGGAGTATGGAGTGTATGACAGTGGGCAGTATGTACTGGAGAGGAGTGTGTAGGGAGTGGCAGTGGGCAGTATGTTCAGGAGAGGAGTATGGAGGCTATGACAGTGGGCAGTATGTACACTAGAGGAATGTGGAAAGTACGACGGTGGGTGGTATGTACAGGAGAGGAGTGTAAAGGCTATGATAGTGAGCAGTATGTACAGCTGTACAGGAGAGGAGTGTGGAGAGAGTATGAAACAAGCAGTATTTGTATGTGTTAATATATATATTTATAAATATGTATTTATAAAAGAAACACCCAAGCACTGTGTTTTGTGTCCAGATAATGTGAAATGAATTTCTGACCATCCCATTTAACTCTGTGTTGATCCAAACAAAAGTGTAAATTCACCGCATAAACAAATCACTCTAAGCCTAGGTTCACATCGATGTGGGTTTGAAATCCTGCGAGTTGACAGACATCTGTGCAGGTTCATGCACAGATGTGTATTCAAATCATCCCCGAACTCACCAAAAGTAGTACAGGAACTACGTCACACGGATTAGGATCGTGCCATTGCTGACAATAGATGTCAAAATCCATGCCAAATTGGCCCAATGTGAACGTGGGCTAAGGCTAAAGGCACATCTACGCATGTGGGGAAAGCAGGCAAAATTGCATGCCTTCCCAACAGGCAAAGAAATGTGCTAACCTGAAGCAGATGTGCAGCAGTGCTATTAATTGGTAATAACACGCATCTGTAAACATGCGCACCAAACTACATGGTGCTGCAGCACCTTGTGATTCAGTGTGGAGCGCTTTTAGAAAAGATTCAGGGACTTCTTTTCCATGTTGCTCATGCGTACAGCAGCCTATTGAAATGAATGTGCTGCCCTATGCGTGATGCTTGCGCTTGTCTGTTAAAAGAGCCTAACTGAGTAGATGCAAAATAACATTCCTCAATAAAAAATAAATGATTCTCTAAATAATTAGTGCTCATACAATTTCACTACCATTTAAATAACCATGAACACTGTGCTCTGCTCTGGTTATTGAGGACAGTTAACTTATATATAGAGTGTTTACTTTATGTGGGGAATTTTGATAACACAGCGTTAAATGGAATGATCATAAAGTTTCTTCACATTATCTGGAGTGTTGGGATTGTTTATATAGTGATATGTGCCAGCTTCATAGATGTCTGTGAGGAAGGCTGCAGACTTGGGTCTGAGCAGAAGGTACTGTAGATGAGGGGGGGTCTAAGTGAATGAGGGCACAGATCAATGTATGGGAGACTTCTGGGGGAGATAGAAAAAACAAATTCGGAAGCTTCAAAATGCATAAATTGTAGCCCTGAGGCTCCATTCACACCAGTGTGTTTTTTTCATGCTTTTTGCAGAAACGCAGGACATTTTTTTTTAACATGGGTTCCTATGGAACACGTTCACATCAATGCGTTTTTGGAAAGGGTCAGGGACTTTTTCCATGCTTTTTTTGTGTTTTTTTGGTTCAATAGACTTCAATGGAGAAGCTGCAGAAAAGCATGTAGTGAGTTTTTACTGCGATTTTGCCACAATTTGCGTTTTGCATTTTTAAATCTGCCCAACAAATTAAAAAAAAAATGAAAAACGCAAATTGCAGCAAAATCGCGGTAAAATCACAGTAAACAAAAAAACCTGCGGTAAGCACAGCAAAAAGCACTGCAGAAACTTTTAAAAGCATCATGCATGGATGTGAATCAAGCCTGATTCCATGACTGAGCTGTAGTGGGAAAGTCAGTGCTGTTGGCAAGTATGCAACATGTATGAGGTGATTAGGGTGCACCCGTGCGCATGCCTATGGTCAGGAAAATTCATGAGAGTTTAATAAAAGACCACAAAGGAGAGTTTTTACTAGAAAACAATATTAAGAGTATTATACAAAATTAGTTCACAAAAGACTGAAGTTACCAAAACAAAACTACTTTCTTTTTGTGAGGAAGTAGCAAAAACATTACACAAAGGAGCAGCTGTGGATATAGTATAATTGGATTTTGCAAGAACGTTTGACACAGTTCCCCACACGCTAGTTGTTAAGTTAGTCTATAGGCTTAGAAAATTCAGCTTGTAAATGGATGAAAAACTGACTAAAAGACTGCGTTCAGAGAGTAGTGATTAATGAATAATTTTTGGAATAGTCTAGGTTTGTTAGTGGTGTACCCCAAGGCTCAGTGTTGAGACCCTTACTTTTTAACCTATTTTTAAATTATATAGAATTTGGGATTAAAAGTACCATTTCTGTGTTTGCAGATGACATCAAGCTATGTAGTGGAAAAAACATTCCTTACAGGATGTCTCCAATTTACAAGCTGACCTCAATGCATAAGTGGGCAACTCTTTGGCAGATGAGGTTTAATATTGAGAAATGTAAAGTTATGCACTTATGGGGTAAACACATGCATGCATTATACATTCTAGAAGAAGAACAACCACGGGAGTCAATGGTAGAGAAGGATCTGGGTTTTCTGGTAGATCTGAAACCTAATAACATGCAATGCCATGCTGCAGTTTCTAAAGCCAACAGCATATTTTTTTGTATTAAGAGAAAATAAAGGTCTAAAAGATATAGATTTCAGAAGGAGTGAGAGAAATAATTTTGCCACTGTACAAATCATTAGTAAGACTTCATCTGGAATATGCAGTTCAGTTTTGAGCACCTGTTCACAAAAAGAATATTGGAGAACTGGAAAAAGTGCAGAGAAGAGCAACTAAACTAATAAAAGCCACATGGAAGAGTTTAGCTATGGGAAAAGATTAGCTGAACTGAATTTATTCTCTTTTGAGAAGAGGCGGTTAACAGACATCTCAACTCTCCCGCGAGTCGCGGGAGTCTCCTGCATTTGGCTGCGGGCCCCCAGACACCGGCGAGCGCTGGGCGATCTCCTGTCTGAGCCTGTCACTCAGCCACAGACTGAGCAGCCAGAGTGGCCGTACTCCATTCGGCCGTTCGGGCTGCTCTGTCTGTGGCTGAGTGAGAGGAGGACAGAGCCGAGAGGAGGGGTGAGCAGAGCCTTGTCAGGAGGAGGAGGGGGGGGCGTCAGGCCCTATGCTTATTACATGCTGAAGATCTCTTCAGTGCAATCATCTGGCTGTCACACCACTCCATGCCCGACACTCTGCTAGAGCCCACACGCTGGGCTGAGGTTGTGTCTGTGCACACTGTGTCCCTACTCTCTGAAGCTATGCCAGTGCCCAGACAGGTGAAGAACGATCCTTCCCAGGTTGGATGCTGTTACAGAAGGAAATTACCCCATGAAGGTGCATCCCATGCTAACTCAAGTGTACAGGAACATAGTACATGAACAAAAGGCCCCACCAGAAGGGGTGGGAAAAGTTTGGCGTTTGGACCGAGGTGAAGAACTGCTACAACTGGGTGAAGTGGTATGCATGAGAGCCTCTATCAAGTTGAGTTGGAGACAACCTGGTCCTTTCATTGTCTTGGAGACGGACACTCAGGAAGAAGATGTGGGTCTGGAGATACTCCCAAAAGTGTTATCTACTAAGGCGCTTAAGAGAAGCAGGGGGAGAGTCTCAGTCAGTGTTCGGAACACGACAGCCTTGCCTGTGAAGATACCAGCAAGAATGCTACTTGGGCAGGCGAATCAAGCAACCCTGGTTTCGCCAAGAGATGTGAAAAGGGGGCCAGAAGAGGAGATACCCATAGAGAATTTTTACCGGAAAAACACCTCCCTTATGCCTGCATGGATGGAGAGGGTCAAAGCCCAGCTCATGAGATGGAAGGAAGTTTTCTCTAAGAGCGAGTTTGATGTGGGGTATGCCAAGAGTGCAGAGCACAAGATCCGGTTGGAGGAAGACAAACCTTTTCGGCAAAGGGTCAGGAGGATCCCACTGGGAGATCTTGAAGACCTCCGAGAACAGCTGGCTGAGCTGAAGAGGACTGGGATTATCAAGGAGTCCAGGAGTCCATACGCCTCTCCGATAGTGGTGGTGAGGAAGAAAAATGGGTCACTCCGGCTGTGTATCGACTACAGGACTCTGAACCGACGGACCATTCCTGATCAATACACTACCCCCCGTATAGAAGATGCCCTACAGAGCCTGTCAGGGGAAAGTGGTTCAGTGTATTAGATCTGAAGAGTGGCTATTATCAGATCCCCATGAGTCCTGAGGATAAGGAGAAGACTGCTTTCATCACCCGTGTGGGGTTCTACGAATTCAACCGGATGCCACAAGGTCTGTCTGGGGCCCCAGCAACTTTTCAACGGCTCATGGAGAAGACAGTAGGCGACATGAAATTGATTGAGGTCTTAGTATACTTAAACGATATCATTGTATTTGGCCGAACTGTTGAAGAACATTAAGAGCGACTGGAAAAGGTTCTAAAGAGGCTACATGAAGAGGATTTGAAACTTTCAATGGAGAAATGTCAGTTCTATCAATCTTCAGTGAACTATCTGGGGCACATTGTGTCTGAAGAAGGGATAGCAACTGACCCTGAAAAATTGGAAGCTGTTACCTCTTGGCCAAGGCCCACGAATGTGACTGAGCTCAGGTCATTCCTAGGATTCTGCTCCTACTACCGGAGGTTTGTAGAGGGGTTCGCAAAGATAGCCCACCCACTTACAGAACTACTGAAGAATCAGGAAGAGGCTGATGTGGATTCGGAGAAACCTGGGAGACAAAAAGAAGGGCCCTGGAAGAAAAAGGAATCTATCCTGGATCAGTGGACTCAATGTGAAGAGACATTCAGTCAATTGAAGAAAAGTCTTACAACTGCTCCAGTGTTAGCTTATGCGGATCCTACCAAGCCCTATGAACTGCATGTGGATGCCAGCCGAGATGG